>NC_052334.1:36158201-36388201 GCF_016432855.1 Salvelinus namaycush
CTCTCTCTCCTCTTTCTCTCTCTCTCTCCTCCTCTTTCTCTCTCTCTCTCTCCTCTTTCTCTCTCTCTCTCCTCCTCTCTCTCTCTCTCCTCCTCTTTCTCTCCTCTTCCTCTCTCCTCCTCTTTCACTCTCTTTCTCCTCCTCTTTTGCTCCTTCTCGCTCTCTTTCTTTCTTTTTCTTTCTGTCTTTCTCTCACTCCTTCTTTATCATTTTTCTCTTTCTCTGTCCTCTCTCCTCTTTCGTTCTCTCTGCCCTTCTCTTTCTTTCTCCTCTTTCTCTCATTGTCTCTGTCCTTCTTTCTCTCTCTCCTTTCTTGCTCTGTCTGTCCTTCTCTTCTTGTCTTTCTCTCTCTGTCCTTCTCTTCTTGTCTTTCTCTTTCTCCCTCTTTCCTCCTCTCTCTCTCTCCTCCTCTTTTTCTCTTTCTTTCTTTCTTTCTTTCTCTCTCTGCTCCTCTTTTTCTCTCGCTCCTCCTCTTTTTCTCTCGCTCCTCCTCTTTTTCTCTCGCTCCTCCTCTTTCTCCCTCTCTCTCCTTCTCTCTCTCTCCTCCTCTTTCACTCCTCCTCTTTCTCTCTCTCTCCTCTCCTCTCTCTCTCTCTCTCTCCTCTTTCTCTCTCTCTCTCCTCCTCTTTCTCTCTCTCTCTCTCCTCTTTCTCTCTCTCTCTCCTCCTCTCTCTCTCTCTCCTCCTCTTTCTCTCCTCTTCCTCTCTCCTCCTCTTTCACTCTCTTTCTCCTCCTCTTTTGCTCCTTCTCGCTCTCTTTCTTTCTTTTTCTTTCTGTCTTTCTCTCACTCCTTCTTTATCATTTTTCTCTTTCTCTGTCCTCTCTCCTCTTTCGTTCTCTCTGCCCTTCTCTTTCTTTCTCCTCTTTCTCTCATTGTCTCTGTCCTTCTTTCTCTCTCTCCTTTCTTGCTCTGTCTGTCCTTCTCTTCTTGTCTTTCTCTCTCTGTCCTTCTCTTCTTGTCTTTCTCTTTCTCCCTCTTTCCTCCTCTCTCTCTCTCCTCCTCTTTTTCTCTTTCTTTCTTTCTTTCTTTCTCTCTCTCCTCCTCTTTCTCTCTCTCCTTCTCTTTCGCTCTCTCTCCTCCTCTTTCGCGCTCTCTCTCCCTCTCTTTCTTTGTCTCTGTCCATCTCTCTGTCCTTATCTTTCTCCTCTTTCTCGCTCTTTTTCTCTCCTATTTGTCTCTGTATTTCTCTCTCTCCTCTTTCTCTCGCTCTCCTTGTCCTTCTTTCTGCCCTTCTCTTTCTCTCGCTCTTCTCTTTCTCTATGTCCTTCTCTCTCTCTTGATCACGTGAGCTTGGGCCCCAATTTTTTTATAGCCGGGTGAGTCACACTGCCTGTCTTTCTCGACAATCACTTGGCTCACATCAACCTCAGGCCCCTGTCTGCCTGGTAATGTGCACTTGAGGAACAGATAGCTGCTTCTTTTAATGTCAACACGGCGTGGATCCCCTCTCTCAACTGAAACCCAACCAACCAAGCCTTTGCTATCTCCTCTTCTGCTCAACTACCAATTACTGTATACTGTTTGTGTCAGACCACAGCGATTTAGATACTGTAGGTTATTCCATTAGACCGTAGACAACTATCTTTACTGCCATCTTTCCCCCCCGTGGAGGGTTTGTCAGTTTTCTCTGACGTGTAAATAGCGTGACAGTGTTGTCGGAAGTCCACATGACTGGGAGGTTGTTGGGGAAGTGTGATGCTCAGTTCAAAATGATCAAAATCCAATTTTATTTGTCACGTGCTGAATACAACGGGTGTAGATTTTACCATGAAATGCTTACTTAGGAGCCTTTTCCCAACAATGCAGAGTTAAAAAGTAAGGAAATGGTAACGCACAGTAAAATATCAATACCGAGGCTAAATACAACGAGTACCGGTACCAAGTCAATGTGCATGGGTATAGGGTAGTTGAGGTAATATGTACATGTAGGTCGGGGTAAAAGTGACTAGGCAATCAGGAGAGATGCTGAACAGCAGCGTATGTGAAGAGTGTTCGAGGTGATGTGTGTGTTGCGTCAATATGCATGTGTGTTTTGTGTGTGTTGGAGTGTGAGTGTGAGTGTGTGGGTAGAATCCAGTGAGTGTGCATAGAGTCAGTGCAAGAGAGTAAAAAATAAGGGGGTTAATGCAGAAAGTCTGGGTAGCCATTTCATTAACTGTTCAGCACTCTTATGGCTTGGGGGTAGAAGCTGTTCAGGAGCCTTTTGGTCCCAGACTTGGTGCTCCAGTACCGCTTGCCGTACCGTAGCAGAGAGAACAGTCTACGACTTGTGTAGGTGGAGTTTTTGCAAATTTTTAGGGCTTTCCTCTGACACCGCCTGGTATATAGGTCCTAGATGGCAGGGAGCTCGGCCACAGTGATGTACTGGGCCGTAGGCACTTCTCTTTAACGCATTACAGTCGGATGCCAAGCGGTGATACAGCCAGTCAAGATTCTCTCAGTGGTACTGAGAACTGTAGAACTTTTTGAGGATCTGAGGGCCTTTGCCAAATCTTTTCAGCCTCCTGAGGGGGTTGTTGTGCCCTCTTCATGACTGTTGGTGTGTTTGGACCACGATAGGTCCTTAGTGAGTTGGACGAAGAAGAACGTGACGCTCTCGACCCGCTCCACTACAGCTCCGTGGATTTAAATGGGGGTTGTGCTCGGCCCTTCGTTTCCTGTCGTTCACGATCAACTCCTTTTGTCTTGCTGACATTGCGAGTTGTCTCCACACTAGAGCGCTTCGTGTCGAATAAGTGAATAGATTACTGCTGATGTGTATTTGGGGGTGAGTCATCTACTCCTAGGTCAACTGTCATTCCACATCTCTGGCATAAGTACTCTCACTCAGTAAGATTTGTTGCAGCCCATATAAGCCACAGAGAGCAGCATGTACTTGGAAGACAGTGAATTTGTGATATTAGTAGTATTTTATAGTCCTATTAGTATATTTGCTATATAGCCTAGTCATATTAGTAATGTTCTGTGAAACTGTCACACTGTCCCTCCAACTAAAAATAAACTATAAATGTTGCGTGTGTCTCTGACTTCTCAAAAGAAAGAACAAGGGGAAAAAACGGACTTCTTGATATCACACAAACAGGCTGTCAAAATGGCCAAAAGCTGTTTTTAGCAACTTTCATCACAGAAGCTTGCATGATGCCATTGGCAGAGCACAGCGAGAGGTGCACCAGATTATTCCCGTTGCCAAAGTGGGCCAAGCAGTCTAATCTGCTGCAGAATGTGCATAATCTGTCTAATAACATCAGCAATCTTTTATCATTAACGGTAAGGCCAGCTCTGCCAAGCAATCCTTTAATGTAGGGAAAGTAGGGGAAAGTGTGTGAAACAAAAGATGGCATTGTCCTGCAGGGGAATTGGGGACATTAGCCCCAAACCACAGCCACACATGACCGGGCCAACGTGTTTGTCTCACTTGTTCTGCAGGGAACACGTAACAAATTACTCCTTGGGTGGCAAGCCAGTGTGCAGGGCCTGCCTAACGCACTTACGGAAATTGAAACGCAAACAAAATTAAAAGTGTTTTTGAGAGCGCCGGTATTTATAGCTGTCAGATTTACTGTTCGAATGGAGGTGGTGGATCATTGTTCTTTAGATCGCAAATTGAATGAGAGTCTTGAGAGTCTGTGAGTTGTGGTGCAATGTTCTCTGCAGCCTTTTCATTTCAGTTTTTAAAGGAGACGCAAATCGGGCTCCCTCTGGTCGTTACGAGGATGAATAACAGCTGCTGGCTTCTGTGGTTGTTGTTTCAGATCAGGAATAAATATCTTCAGATCAGTACCCCAGAGTGGTATGTTATGTTCAGCATCGCACCAAAAAAAAAGCAAGCTTCCGGAAAGCAGCAAATTGAAACTATTTTGGCGATCACAAAAGAACACGAGTAGAGATTTCCGGCTGTCGGTAGCCATGATCTGTGGGGAAGTTTGAGCCGAGTCAGATCCTCAGGGAGTCTATTTCGGGCGCTCCAACCGGATTTTTAGCGTAAAAAGTGTTGGTTGGTCGGTCCTCCGAGCCAGAGCCTTGGTCCTGGATCTGCTCTGACATCTGGTGCCCGGTCTGTGCCAGGATAACCCTGTAGTATCCCCCCCCCCCCCCCTCCACACACACACCTCTCACACACCTCCAAGCTCTCACAGAGGAGAGGAGCGGTGCGGCGCGGGAACATATGTCACCCCCCCCCCCACTCCTCTGAGGATCACTGTAATTAATCAGACCCCGAGACGCGAGCGAGGCACGTTCACACACACACACACACACACACACACACACACACACACACACACACACACACACACACACACATACATACAGCCCCTCACAGGAAACAGAAGGCCAGGAATGCGTGTCAAGCACCAAAAAACACTTTTCTTAACTACTCTATATAGCCTTCGCCCATATGTCTTTCCCTGGCTCGTTCTGTTTCATGACACCACACTATTCAATCAAAAGCTGTATTCCGTTTTTGGATTAAGGCAAAACAACAGTTCTCTTGCACTGAGAGCATGTTTCAATCCATTTCTACTAATTATACTGAACAAAAATATATACGTAACATGCAACAATTTCAAAGATTTTACTGAGTTACAGTTCATAGAAGGAAATCAGTCGATTGAAATAATTTATTAGAACCTAATCTATGGATTTCACATGACTGGGCAGGGGCGCAGCAATGGGTGGGCCTGGGAGGGGATAGGCCCACCCACTGGGGAGCCAGGCCCACCCAATCATAAATAGTTTTTTCCCACAAAAGGGCTTTATTACAGACAGGAAAAACTGTCTGACCCCCGCAGGTTAAGAAGCCGGATGTGGAGGTCCTGGGCTGTCCTGGTTATACGTGGTCTGCGGTTGTGAGGCCGGTTGGACATACTGCCGAATTCTCTAAAACGACGTTGGTGGCTTATGGTAGAGAAAGGAACATTAAATTATCTGGCAACAGATCTGATGGACATTCCTGTGGTCAGCATGCCTATTGCACGCTCCCTCAACTTGAGACATCTGTTGCATTGTGTTGTGTGACAGAACTGCACATTTTCGAGTGGCCTTTTGTCCCCAGCACAAGGTGCACCTGTGTAATGATCATGCTGTTTAATCAGTTTCTCGATATATCACACCTGTCAGGTGGATGGATTATCTTGGCAAAGGAGAAATGCTCACTAACAGGGATGTAACCAAATTTGTGCACAACTTTTGAGGGAAATAAGCTTTTTGCACGTATGGAGCATTTCTGGGATATTTTATTGCAGCTCATGAAATACGGGACCAACAATTTACATGTTGCATGTACTCCCTGACGAAGGCCATGCAGCCGAAACGCGTCGGTTTAAAAAACAAAGTGTTTCTATTGAACATGCCATACCAATAAAGGCATTTTAATTAATTATATGAAGAGTGCCTTGGTTCTCCTTTCTTTTTGAATTTACATGTTGCGTTTACATTTTTATTCAGTATTTTTCACATAGGAAAATTGGTTTTAATCGTTCAGTGAATTTAGATGACAACATCCCAGTACATGAACAATGTTTCTTAAACTTCCATATAGGGATTATTGCTTGGTCAGAGGCCTCAGTATCCATCACTATGCTGTCCCTGGGTCCTGGTTGTCTTTAACAGGAAGGGATTTAACTCTGATGCTCTCTTCCATTCTCTGCCACTCTGCTCTCGCTCAATCTGCCGCTGTCACAATCCTCCGCCACTGCATTCATCCAGTGAACAATTGACCTCTCAGAGACGTGCCCGGATCCAGGCTTTCAAGCGATTCTCTGAGCGCTTCAAAACTTCTAACTAATGACACTTGAAATGAATATGTGCAAGGCAATTTAGGCTAATTAGGAAGCCTCTTCTCCCAAGTACTGAAACATTAAGATGACATACTGTTCATTCTGGATTACTTTAATTGGGACAATTATTGTAATTTTGTCGCAATTACGTGTTGAGATAAAAGCGCATGTGTGCGATTCTCTTTATGTAAAATCCTAATAAGCTTCTAAATACTTTGCCACAAAAGGAGATTAGCTTTTTTTTTTTCCTGGAACACTTTTGAACTTTACTGCCTTTAAATGAAGTCCCTTTGCTTCTCTCCCTCTATACGCTATTGTTAATGCCGCATTTCCAGCACGTACACGACTTGTCTGTAAAATCTCGATTGCACTGCTAGCAGTAGAAAGATGTTTTTCTCCCTGTCGCCTTTTCCCTCAGAGGGAGCCCATTGTCCCTGAGCTAAATCCTGCAGGAGGCATTTTGGCGGAAGGACTAAACTTGTAATTCAATAGTGCCTTCGTTATTTTCCAAGAGGCCCTAAAGCACTACAAATTATAAAGCTGCTGGAAAGCCATCTATTTTCCAATAGAGTGTGGTCTATCTCTGATAGGGAGCTCTTTATTGAGTCCACACAGTGTCTGTGACAAACCGTATACCCTCCAGATAGCGGAGATGGAGCGGAGAGGGTGAAGGGACCTCTATACAGGGCTATTATGAAGTCTACAGGACTACAATTGTGGCTGATGTGAATACCCCTTGTCGATGTCAGGTGTCCTCATAACCCAGGATTGTTGGCACATTGACATAGCACCATAGTATCCGGCGACTACAGGGAATGGTGGCTATATTTCATGATTTGAAAGTGAATCCCAGAGTTTGTCTACCAGTGCTGAACAGAAAAGTTGTGAGTGTATGAGCGGTGACTACTTTAATGGCCTACGCCCAGGTTATTGCTGTGTCCAGTGTCCACCTGGTAGTTTTCTCTCAGGTGGCCTGAGAGTGTTGGGCAGTCCAGGTGGTGATGCTTCATTCTGCCTTCGCCTCTCATATGGACATGTTTATCCAGTGGTCCACTAATACCCACCCATCTGTTGTGTGTGTGAAGATGGGAGAAGCACCAGGGCCCGGGTGGGTGTGTTAGTTACATACATCTCTCAGGTGTTGGACCGTCGTGACTAAGGGATGAATCAGCAGGAGATAGACGAGCTTCACCAGGCTCCCGCAGAGCAAACAAAATGGCCACAGAGTCTATGGAACAAAATGTGAAGAAAATTCTAAAAATGCAATTTAGTACGGAACTGTGGCCGATGTCCACAGGCCCAGCCTCTGTGTTGAGGTGTGTCCTCAACACAGAGGTTTCCCTACCACTACCACTACCACATACTCTGGTGGATAATAGCCATGTGATGGAAAAGCAGTCTGTTACGTAGCATTCCTTCTTAGCAAATCCACTTAGAGCCCTTTCATTATTTCATAAGCTGAAGTTGAATTTGAAGGATTAAACACTTTGAAACAGGAAAACCAGACTGTTTTCAGATTGAAGCAGGGATAACATCCATGTGATCTAAAAGGTTGTAAATCAAGGATAGACTATCAAAGACTAAAAACCATAATCAGAACATAAGGCAATAGACTGCTCAGATTTTGTGCTTGGTTTTACCTGTAACTAGGCTTTGACTACACTACACTTTGTATGCTAGTGTGGTTGAGCCCATAAGCATTTGTGTGGGTGAGTGAGCATGTTTATGCTGGCTTCTGTCTTTCTGGATGTGCCTGTGGACATATCAGTGATCTCTCTCCCTCTCTATTGTGCCGTATGTGGGATAAGGTGGCAGGGGTATTATAAATAGCAGTGCTGGGCTGCGAGGGGTCATCGATGACCTTTAAAGTGGACAGTGTTGCTCGTCACAGGGCCTAGGGCACACTGAACCCCCTCTAGCTTTGATGTGCCACCCAGGGCCACAAAGGTCAAATAGGGTCAAACAAGCATAGAGGAAAGGATGGTCACTAGAGATAAAGGAAGTGTGTGGCGAGCAAAGCCTGTGTGTGAAAATGGCAACTCTTCTGGGAACTCCTTTTCTGGAAATCCCTTGATCCGAGCAATGAAAAAAAAAATGGGTGTCTTTTCCCATCGCCGCTTAAAAGCGGCTTCTTATTCTGAGCATAGTTATGCAGCTACTGTATAGCTTAAGGATTTATCAGCTTTATCAAGGACCGAGTTCTTGAATGACAAGTTTTTAAAAACTTGGAAGCTCTCTGTTCCAAAGAACTTTCTTAAGAACTTTCTTAAGAATCCTGCTCTTAGCTGGCCACTCCTCTTTCTCCCGTTCCCAGACAGGAAGGCGAATAGAGGCGAGTTGCAGAAATGAATCTGTGGTCATCTCCAAATAGAACTGTCTCTCTTTCTCTCCCTCTGTTTATGACTCTGTCTGTCTCATCACCAGGTCATCCTGTGTCTGAGGTATCTCCTCCTCAATAAAGTTAAGTAAAGGATTACTGGTCGGGGCTGTTTTCATGTTTTTGCCAGAAAATAACAAACTTTATTTACCTGGACGGATTACATGAATCACTTGTTTGACTTCTCATATACCGTCTCAACCCTGACACGCATCAAACACCCACGTTGACTGACTGCTCTGCTCAATTCATGTCAGGAATGCCCCATTCTATTACTGTTTAGCCACACTCGGCAGTGGACTGGAGTTCAAAATGCTCCCTTTCACATAAATCATCAAACTGGGCCTAGTTTTCTAATATCCTGTACAGGGTTTGTTAGGAATTGAGTTTAGCTCCCTTGAATGAAGGGTTCAGCGAAGGTTTTTTGGGGGTCTGGAACGGGTGGGTTTGTGTACAGATGAGTTTAATCATTTCGGAGAAACTCTGAATCCCAACCCCATTTCTGCGAGGCCATTCTAAGGCTGCAGCGTTTTTATCAGAGTGGTATGTTTCCCATTACGCTGCATTTCTCTGCGGTCCGTTTTAGATACAAAGGCCTGGCTTAATACATAGGAATGGCAATTACAGGCTTAAACTTTGCCACGGATGTATATGAAAAGCAAAGTTGCGTTTGAATGTCCGCTGGCATAGCGGAGAGAAGATGCAACCCAATTCGGCCAAAGAAACACGACAGTTTAAGTAAATGGAAACATGGCGGCATCTAAATTGAAAACATTATTTGCTCTCGTTTTCAGGTAGACGAGGGATTGGCAGACTCCTCTAGCACAATAATCCTCCCACTCTGGAGTGTTGACGCTGCGAGGCCACGCGCCAGCCAGTCCGGCCGTTGGTTAGAGAGCCTCTTCGAGTTCGCCCACCTGCCCGTCGTCCCGAGGAACGTGCCAAGGCCCGGGCGCGCCATTGTGACGGACCACTGTTGTTCTTTTCTGCGCCAAACATTGATTCTCTTTATGGCCCTCCGAAAAAACAAATGTGTGTTGGCATTTCGCTTCTCTCCGGGCCCCTTTATGGAAATGCTCAGAGCCTCATTGTGGGGCATCTGCACATCGTCCATACACAGAGGGTGGATGTAAGCATTGTCAAGTGACACATTCAGCGCCTGCAAGAGGTAGGAGAGCGGGGAGGAATAGAGGGAGAATTCTGCTCTTTCCAGTCAGCTGCAGTATGTGGGAGTGTTGGAGGAGAAGAAAGGCTTGTCGAGCCAGTTTTTGGATCGATTAGCATTTGGAAGAGCCCAGAAACCTCCCAAGCGCTAGGCGCTGCAACAGACAGTGTACAAGAGCCTGTGCTTGTAATGCAAGACCCCATCAATGGGGTTATTGTGTGAAACCGGCTGCAGGATTCCTGACATGCTTTATTTCTGTCTCCAGCCTTTTAAAAGTAACGTGTCGGCTTCCGATCTCACCACAGCGCAATCCTCCAGCTTGTCAGTCTCACGAAAGATGGACTGATAGCAATCGAACAAAGCCCCTCCTGTCTCCCTCCGCCAGTGTCAGAAGCAATTAACGTCAATTACTTTGATGTCATGGCCAAGCATTCTTCCTCAATTTACTCCAAATCTGTCTCTTGACGTGTCCTATTGGCACGTTCGGAGGCACTTAAAAAAGCGCTCCATGTGCCACAGTACAGTAGATGGTCAAACGTGTTGGATGGTGTTACACCAGATAATAAACCCATGCCAATGTGTGATGTCATGTGTGATTCTCCTGACCTGTGCTATCATCAGAACAAGGGCACTATTATTAAGAGGGATGATGTTTGAATGACTCAGTCCTTTGCGGCTGACTGGTGGCTGCCAGCAGAAGGTTCGGGTTGGACAGCGGGGTGTGAATGCTAGGAATGGGGTCTCTGTGCCACAGTGATGGATACCTTTACTTCGTCCATGCAGTCCACCTTTGGAAGATGCTGTTAACAGTGTGTGTGCTGGGTACCACCATGGGTCAGAGTCAATAAAAGGCTCCTCTAAGTACTCATATATGTAGCTCTGGGCATCTCTGTAGATGTATGCTCCACTCTACTCCCCATACAAAGGGTTGAGACTGAAGATTTGACTTGTTCAAATACAGGTTATAGTGAAATACATTGGAAATATGTGTGTTATAGGGAGTTAATACTTTTTAAAAATTTGTCAATCCCAAAAATGTGAAAATAAAACGTACATTGGCGTCCGAGGGTAAAGGTTCAGAATACGTTTGCGTGGCCGCATTCATTAGCAATTCTTTGGCATTATCTTCGTAAACTATGTGGAATAGATCTAGGTTTTCTTAGGAAAGACAAAGCATCACTTAAGATTCCTTAGAGGCAGGAGGGGAGTGTGTGCTCTGTGTAGACACTGCAAGAGCTGGAGGAAGTCCCCTCAGTGCTGCACTAGTGTGTGTGTCTCACTGGCTCCTGTTGGTCTGCGTCTGTGCACACAAATAAACAGAGCCCAGCTGGACTGCTGGAACAGCACAAGGCTCTCAGCGCGGGTTAATACAGCGCGTGGGAAATGGAATCAAAATCACATTCCCTCACTACCATGAATCTAAATATCTATGGAAATCCCCATCGTCACTGACCTTCCCAGGTGTTTTTGGTAGTGGACAGTGTGTTTTGTGCATTTGAGACTGTTTTGTTAGTGAGAGTGTCTGAGAGGTTATGTGTCTGTTTTGTGTATGTGTACTTCATGACAGACAGACAGACGGGCAACCACCTAATGGCCCTCATGTGAGAGGTCAGTTGACTATTAGCATGGCCATCTGTCCCTCCCTTCAGCCCGCACTGACCCTTTGGTTAGATGGTTGTGATGGAGCACAGTGAGGGGCATTGTCCAGCAGAGCACAGCTGTTCTGCTCTCCTCTTCTTTCTCACCCACCTGCTTCACACCCTGCCTGCACTTCCTCTTGGGCTAGACTCAGACGCTACCCTATGTGTCAGCACTCCACTACTATGGCAAACTACAAAAAAGTTTTGGGCTGATGCCTTAAAGGATAGGAAGCATGAGTTTTTACTCACCAAAGTAACAACACAGTATGGTCAAAGACTTAGTAACTTAGTTGTAGTTGCAATTTTATTTTATTTTTTATGTTACTTTTTTTTTTTTTTTTTTTTTTACCTTTTATTTAACTAGGCAAGTTAGTTATGAACAAATTCTTATTTACAATGACGGACTACCCCGGTCAAACACGGACGATGCTGAGCCAATTGTGCGCCGCCCTATGGGACTCCCAATCACGGCCGGATGTGATACAGCCTGGATACCGATCTGGTTACCTATAACTACAAACATAGTTATGTTTTAGCGTTTTTATATATTTATTAACTTATTCCTGGATATCTAAGGAACTACCCACAATGCACTATTTCTCAACATCATATGGAGTACCGGTGCTACCTTGCTAGTTCCAGCTGGCTAACGTTAGCTATTAGCCACACTAGCATGTATTTACATTCTAACGTAATGTTAGCAGGCTAGTAGGGCTAAAGTTAGCAGGCTAGTTGGCTTGTAAGTTAGCAGAAAATTACATTGAAACCAGTAGTCATAAGTGCAATCGAGTTGGTTTCATTTTAAGTTATACATTTTTTGTTTACTTTTCTGTTGGAGTTTACATTATAGGGAATAAGCTGGCTTGTTATTTCTGGCATGACTTCAGAAATCAGTTTTAGGTAATAACTTGAAAAATAGAAAAGTGAGGTATAACTTTGCATTGGGACTTTAGTTGTGTATAAGCCTACTAATGCAAATCCATGTGTTACATGTGGTAATGTGTATATACTACCTACCCCTTTAAGTTATTTCCAGGTATCAATGTGGACTCATATTGGGGGATGTTCATTGGTTATTCCTCACTTATTTCACATAACTACAGGTATGTGCACTGCTTACACTCTTAGAAAAAAGGTTCCATCTAGAACCTAAAAAGGTTCTTAGGCTACCCCATGGGAGAACCCTTTGAAGAACCCTTTTGGGTTCTACCAGGTCAATTGTGGAGTAGCACAGCTAACCAGAACACTAGCTTGAGCAAATCATTACTCATCTCCGTACTGAGGTCACTGAGTCACGTGCTTGTGGATTGCGTGTCAGTAGGTGCAGAGGGCACTGATTCTGTTACAGCATTTAGCCTACTGTGTGTGTGTGTGTGTGTGTGTGTGTGTGTGTGTGTGTGTGTGTGTGTGTGTGTGTGTTCCTGCCTGTGTACAACAACAACAACGAGGTCTTAACCCCGGTCTGTTTACCCAGCAGATCTAGCTCAGCTGGGCATTAAGGTATCTGAGCTTCAATTGTGTCAAGATTTTTCCTCCGCAAATTGAGCAGATTCGGCCCTTAGTAACGTGATTAGCAAACAGCAGCAGCAAGGCTGGGCCCAGACCAGCCTGCCTTCAGTTAGTTTAGCACAATGGTGTGGTAAGCGGCTAATCCAACTGCAGAAAGACCAACCTCTGCCCGATCCATTTTTGGGGCGAAACACTGGGAAATACCCTCCAAACCCAGCTTGTGCTTTCCCACAGCTTAAGAGAGACACACACAGACAGACAGGGATGGCGAGAGGAAAATTGATAGGCAAAATGTTTGTTCAGCTGATAAGGCTGACGCCCACACGGATGATGGAAACTTCATCCCTCAGAATGCATTCATAATGTGCTATTTACAGTGGTTGAATAACTAAGTCCAACCAGAAAAGCAAAAATGGCAAAGTATGAAAATGTTTCTGATACCATTTTCTGGTGGTTGGGTGGAATAACTTGCACAGTGCAGTTGGGTCATCTACCATACATCTATCTGTATGTAATGGATGAACATGCACTATTTGTGAGATAATGTTCAATTGTCATCATCTCCATAAATATACAAGGAGTATGTCAAACATTTGGAACACCTTCCCAACATGGAGTTGCACACCACCCCCTTTTATCTTCAGAAGAGCCTCAACTCGTTGGGGCATTCAACAGGGATACTGGCCCATGTTGACTCCAATGCTTCCCACAGTTGTCCTTTTGGGTGGTGGACCATTCTTGATACACACAGGATACTGTTGAGTGTGAAAACCCCAGCAGTGTTGCAGTTCTTAACACAAACCGGTGCACCTGGCACCTATCATACCCTATTCAAAGGCTCTTCAATCTTTTGTTTTGCCCATTCACCCTCTGAATGGCACACATACACAACCCATGTCTCAATTGTCTAGAGGTTTAAAAATCCTTCTTTAACCTGTCTCCTCCCCTTCATCTACACTGATTTTGAAGTGGATTCACCTGGTCAGTCTATGTCAAATCCATGTAATGTTTTGTACACTCAGTGTGCATTTACTTCGAGGCTACAAACAAAGATTGAACATCCCCGTTTGCAGAACACTCCCAGTTGAACACAGCTTCTAAATGAGTCTGAGCAACAAACCTCTGATAGTCATCTCCTCATGTTTCCTCTGCTGTCAGACCCAGATAACAAACTGGAGCTATGAGTCACCAAACTAAATGGACTTATCTCTCGCTTTTCATGATGCCGGAGCAGCGATGACCGTTGCGGTGGCCTCTACTAGAGATAGATGAAATATCTCAGTGTGTCATCTTCAGCACGTTTAACAGTCCTATTTCTTCTTTCACTCTCGCTTCCTCTCCTCTAGAATCTCCAAAAACATCCCCACCACCAAAGACGTAGAGCCCCTGCTGGAGATCGACGGGGACATCCGTAGCTTCGAGGTGTTCCTGTCCTCTAGGACGCCCGTCCTCACGGCACGCGACGTGGAGATGTTCCTCCCCTGCACCGTCAACCTGGACCCCAAACTCCGGGAGATCATCGCAGGTCCGTATATTTACACACAAGCATCACTATTCTAATGGTCATTACACTCGCTTTGTCAAGCTCACTCAGCTCAAAGACCTAGGCCCATATTCACAAAATATCTCAGAGTAGGAGTGCTGATCTAGGATCAGTCTCCACCTGTCCATATACTCTTATTCATTATGATCTAAAAAGGAAAAACTGATCCCATGTTATCATTTCTACTCTGAGACTCTCTTTGTAAACATGCCATTAACTGAAATGCATCTACAGTGCCTTCAGAAAGTATTCATACCCCTTGACTTATGTAAATAGGATATTTCTGTATTTCATTTTATAGACAAAAATGTCTCTAAAAACATGGTTTCAGTCTGTCATTATGAGGTGTAGATGGGTGAGAGATTTGTTGTTGTTGTTGATGTAATCCATTTTGAATTCAGGCTGTAACACAACAAAATTAGGAATAATTCAAGGTGTATGAATACTTCCTGAAGGCACTGTAAGTGTTCTGTCAATATATTTGTGTAATTAGCTAAATTGTTACTTACTCATTGATCTGCAACCAAACACATTTAAATGCAGCCAACGACAACAGTCGGTCAGCTATCCAACTCAAAGGGCCTGACGTCACTAATAAAGGAGACTGTGCGTGTGCGAGGGAGCTTTGGAAGGTGACCAATGCCTGTTTCCAGTGTCCTGCAGCCAGCCAGTGGTCACAGTGGTCAGTGATACCCACTCACTCACTTACCAGGCTGACTCACTCACTCATAAGGCCTCCATTGTGCTCCCTTACTGCAGGATTGGGTCTCTACTCAACCCATCATTCAACAACATGCACTCTTATGACCGAGACATTTTGGTGCCCGTTTCTTACCTGGCCACTTATCCCACTCTGTTTCGTTTTTTTTTTGTATTTTTGTTGTAAGATAGTTAAAATGCAATTTATCTGCAGAAAAAATAGTTTTCTTGGCAAAAGTGAGAGTTAGTGAATTAATGTTGTCTATTTTCAGTAAAGCCAATAACTTTAACAATGTGTTATTTTCCACCCTACTCCCTCAAGTGCACTCAATCACACAATGAAAATTTATCCATGTACGTGGCATTTGATTTGCATTCTATCCACAGAACCTCTCAATGTGAACCCGCTAAGAACGATCAAATATGTTTGGTTGAATCTGTTTCTGAGTGGGTGGATCTAAAGTCTCTTTATAGTCGGAGCCAAGACGTGATCTACATCAGCATCAGAGATGAAATGTCTCCTTTTCACTCCCCCGCTCCTCCCTCCCCTCCCTCTCTCTCTTCATAATGTCTTTCTGTCTCTCCACCCACTCCCTCCCTCTATCTCTCTCCTTATCTAGTCCTGTTACAATCTTTCCCCCTGACTTGTCGCTCCCTCCTTCCCCCCCTCCCTTCTCCCTGTAGATGTTCGTGCTGCCAGGGAGCAGATGCACATTGGAGGAGTGACCTATCCCACGCTGCCCCTGCAGGACGTCCCAGCCCGCGCCTCCTCTGCCTTCGGCCAGCACTCGGCCGCCTGCTCCCCCACTGGCTCCTTCTCTGGCTCCCTGCCCCCCCCAGGGCTACCCCCCCAGCCCCACAGCAGTTACTACAGCATGCCCGCCCCGCAGCACCCCTTCTACACCCGGGTGAGACGTCAACACAACACAGCAGCAGACAGGCAACTGACTGCACCTGAACGTAGCTCAGAACCTATTAACTTAGTATACGGTAGAGTACCAAAGTTTTGTTCAACGTACTTCAGTACACCTTAGTATGAAGAGAATCACATTGCAGTTGTATCTACCTCCATTTTCCTTTGGAGACACACGACTTAAAGGGATAGCGCACCCAAATTACAAAATCAAATCAAATGTTTCTTACCCTGTAAGCAGTCTATGGGCAAAGGTATGACAGCAATCCATGCTTTGTTAAGTGATGGTTACTTACCTCTGTTTTGTTAATGTAACTGCACAGCTAGTTACAGTGCACCTCACAATATAGGTCCATTTACTCACTTCACCTCATTTTTAAATGTTACAGTGCAGACCTCCTCTCTTTAAAAAAAAGGATCCTTCACAGTTCTAGGGTTACCTCAAATATATGTGTATGAATGATCCCTCATACAATCCTCATGTTGTGCGCTTTAACCATTCTCCTTCTTCATCCTTCCATATAGCCTTATTTCCCCCATCATGAGTATCACCTACCCCGGCATCAATACAGCTCCCATCCTCACCCTGCCCCGTCCCAGTCACGCCCCTCCATTAAAGCAGGCTACCCCTGGGACCCCAATGGACTTGTAAGTACAGAGCTGCCTGTCAGTAGTACACCTAGCACTAGTAGCTAGCAGTAGTCCACTATAGTATAGTGCAGTGTTCTGTTCGAGGACCACCTAAAGCGAGACTGATTCAAAACCGGAGCAAATCGAGTCAGAGTCAAGACAAAAGACCAGAGGGGGGTCAAGACCGAGTTAAGACGGAGACTGGGAGGGGGACAAGGGGTTCGAGACCGAGTCAAGACTGAGATCAGAAAAATGCGAGTCCAATTCAAGACCATGATTGTAATTTTGTCAAATCACCACAATAATAAGAGTTCAAAATGTCCAGTATTTCTGTGTTCATATTTCAGAACAACATATGGATTCTTTAGACATTCAGAAGAGTGAAAAAATGCATGCTGAGGGCAAATCGAGACACTCTACAAATTATTACTAACCCAAACACGGTGGGGAACCATGGGCCTTCTACGCCTTCTGAGAAGGGCTAAGGATTTATAAAATAATGATAATTATATTATTATTTTCAATGATGTTCTGACTTAATCTCTTCAGTTTTTGTTGGAAAGGAAAGGGTTAACAATGAGGAAAAAATATCCAATCAGGATTTTTCTTTGCTGGTCTCTGGGGAGATACATCTAGCTAGCTAAGTCAGCCATTGGCTAGACCATCAGAAGCTAGATAAAAGGCATCTGCCATTCAACTGTATTAGGGCAACATTTTCATCCAATCATATTTTGACTTAATGAGCGGGACCGTTTTTTTTACAAAAATGTATGGAAACTTCTGCCTTCTTGAAGGTCAACAGGTCACTGCGCAATAGCAGTAGTTTTCCCATGGTCTAGATAGCTAGTTGTCTGCTAGTTTGCAGACGCTGTTATCTAACAAGATGTTGCTAATTTGTTAGCTTCTCCCTTTTCAAGAGTAACTTTCGACCAGAAGTTAAGTTTGAAATGATCATCTGGTGAGTGGAACTGTGTTTTTCTTGCAGCGCTCTTGCTGTTGTTAGCCATCTCTTTGAAAATAACTTGTGTGTGAAACATTGTTGCATTTAAAGCAGCATTTTAGCAACATGAAATCTTATTAAAATATGTTTGAATAGACCCCCAGGAAGAATATGACACTTTAAAAGATATGGTCATTGATATGGTCATTTTCACAAATTCTTAAAATGTTTGGGAATTATGTACACTACCGTTCAAAAGTTTGGGGTCACTTAGAAATGTCCTTGTTTTTTAAAGAAAAGCAATTTTTTTGGTCCATTAAAATAACATCAAATTGATCAGAAATACAGTGTAGACATTGTTAATGTTGTAAATGACTATTGTAGCTGGAAACGGCAGATTTTTTAATGGAATATCTACATAGGTGTACAGAGGCCCATTATCAGCAACCATCACTCCTGTGTTCCAACAGCACGTTGTGTTAGCTAATCCAAGTTTATCATTTTCAAAAGGCTAATTGATCATTAGAAAACCCTTTTGCAATTATGCTAGCAGAGCTGAAAACTGTTGTGCTGATGTAAAGAAGCAATAAAACTGCCCTTCTTTAGACTAGTTGATTATCTGGAGCATCAGCATTTGTAGGTTCGATTACAGGCTCAAAATGGCCAGAAACAAATAACTTTCTTCTGAAAGCCATCAGTCTATTCTTGTTCTGAGAAATTAAGGCTATTCCATGCGAGAAATTGCCAAGAAACTGAAGATCTCATACAACGCTGTGTACTACTCCCTTCACAGAACAGTGCAAACTGGCTCTAACCAGAATAGAAAGAGTGGGAGGCCCCGGTGCACAACTGAGCAAGAGGACAAGTACATTAGAGTGTCTACTTTGAGAAACAGACTCCTCACAAGTTCTCAACTGGAAGCTTCATTAAATAGTACCCGCAAAACACCAGTCTCAACGTCAACAGTGAAGAGGCAACTCTGGGATGCTTGTCTTCTAGGCAGAGTTACAAAGAAAAAGCCATATCTCAGACTGGCCAATAAAAAGAAAAGATTAAGATGGGCAAAATAACACAGACACTGGACAGAGGAAGATTGGAAAAAAGTGTTATGGACAGACGAATCTAAGTTTGAGGAGTTCGGATCACAAAGAAGAACAATCGTGAGACGCAGAAAAAATGAAAATATGCTGGAGGAGTGCTTGACACCATCTGTGAAGGTGGAGGCAATGTGATGGTCTGGGGGTGCTTTGGTGGTGGTAAAGTGGGATATATGTACAGGGTAAAAGGGATCTTGAAGAAGGAAGGCTATCGCTCCATTTTGCAACGCCATGCCATACCCTGTGGACGGCCCTTAATTGGAGCTAATTTCCTCCTACAACAGGACAATGACCCAAAGCACAGCTCCAAACTATGCAATAACTATTAAGGGAAGAGGCAGTCAGCTGGTATTCTGTCTATAATGGAGTGGCCAGCACAGTCACCGGATCTCAACCCTATTGAGTTGTTGTGGGAGCAGCTTGACCATATGGTACTTAAGAAGTGCCCATCAAGCCAATCCAACTTGTGGGAGGTGCTTCAGGAAGCATGGGGTGAAATCTCTTCAGATTACCTCAACAAATTGACAACTAGAATGCCAAAGGCTGTAATTGCTGCAAATTGAGTATTCTTTGACGAAAGCAAAGTTTTTAAGGACAACTATTATTTCAATTAAAAATCATTATTTTTAACCTTGTCAATGTCTTGACTATATTTTCTATTCATTTTGCAACTCATTTCATGTATGTTTTCATGGAAAACAAGGACATTTCTAAGTGACCCCAAACTTTTGAACGGTAGTGTATACTAAGGCATTTGTGAAAATTCTATCGCAATATCGAGTGGGAAAGTGGCCATGCGTTTGGAGAAATAATAGACACTGCAGTAAATAAAACCGACTTTAACATCTGTCTTGAGTATACACAGACCGGTGCGCTATAGTCAATCAGAGCTACAGTAGACCTTTATACAAACAAGCCATGTGCCACATCATTCACTTTGAACTGGACTGTGTGTTTACAGGCAGTTGCAACAGCGCAACTTTAGATCATTAGAACGCATTCGCCAAAAGCCACAAAATACACCTGAATTGAATTATACAAATATGTAAACACCACAGGAGCCCTCTTACATTTGGGAACTTTACAGTCCTATTGATCAAACTACCATGAAAAGATAGGCTCTCTCTCCCTCATCTATGCACATCAACAACGACAAGATCGACAACCAATGCTAGCCAGAGCAAAATGAGCTAAAATCTAACGAAAGAACATTAGATTAACCCTCTCAAACTTTTTCAGCTAGTAGGCCGTCAACATTTCTTTGATAAACATTAGGGAATTTTTGCTTCCTCATCCTTCTGCAGTTTGCCTGCCAATGCTTGTCCCAACCAAGCACCCAAGCTAATTAGCTACGGTTGGCTAGTTTGCTAGCTAGCTACTTCCAGACACAAATGAGAACACCTCACTCTGACCATTTTACTCTCTGTAGCAGAGCTGGTTTGACTATTTACATGTTACCTAGAGTATTCTTGACTGTTACTTTTTTTGCCTACGTTTACTGATGCTGGTCATATTCAGCAGGTGTTGCACCTTCGTAAATTCATCAGTTATTCTGCACTCTGGCACACTCAGACGAGAGTGCTCTGTAATCGGAGTAGATAGCTAGAGTGAATTTGCGAAGGCAAGAGATATGCTAACTGTCTAGCTAACGTTAGGCTCTGTGTTTTTAGCTTTCTACATAAATAGATAAGCTAGCCTATTAGCCACGCTATGACTGACTTGTGTGATCATTGCCCTTGCTAGTTTGATTGTATTGACGTTCCCAGCCTTAGTTACATTCGTCCGTTTTTTTGTCCAGAATATTGAGTCATTGAAACGGAAACAGTGCATCACGAATGGAGGCAGCAAACAATGTACCAGGCCAGCTGTGATTTACAACCTGATAGCAGAAGCAGTGGGTCACAGTAGACCTCTCCATCTGCCTTCAGGTCCATAATGTCATCTCGCATGACATGTACCCCTTTTTCTTTCCTCCCAACGTCTTTTCACTCTCCAAGGATTGTGTTGTCATGTATTTTATTTACATCCCATACTAGTTTGAGTCATTCTTATATCCAGTGCTCCCTTACCCACCCTGTGCCCCGTTCTGTGCCCGTGTCCGGATGTAATTGCTGAGGATGCCAGAGAGGGCCTCCCCACCCCCACTACCAGTGATCTCCCTGTGGTAACACAACAGGCTGGTGTGGAGTGTTGGCATTGGCTGGAGCGGCTGTGTCCTTCCGTCTTGACTGTCACAACTCGCCACACACAAACACACACCAAAATGCTGTCCATGCACTCGCGCACACACAGCTAACCTTTTCCATCGGCCAGACACACTAACATGGTTTGGAAAGCAGACGGGGTATGTCAGTGACAATGTCATGTCTCGTGTTGAATAGTTGCACCGGTGGCTCCCCCGTTTGTGGCCAACACCGGAGCGAATTGTGATAGCTCAGTCCTGTTTGAATGTGAGTCTCATTGTCCAGGAGTGAACTAACCACTGTGCGAGTGCAACTGCTACCATTCTATACAGTATCTGCATGTAGGGAGCACATTCGTGTAGAACTAGTGCACAGGAAGGTTGAAGTAACTAAAGGCTAATGACATGGCAATTAGTACTGGATATACACATTTTACCATGGCCAATGTCTCAGCTTAGGTTTCCTTTTGGTAAGTACAATGTGTCTGACTGACTTGCTCTGTTCACTATGGAAGTCCAACAGGAAAAGGCCTATATGCCTACTGTCCTTTCTGATCCCTCTCCATCTCTTTCGATTCCCATCACCCTCTGTATCCCACCCTCTCGCTATCCCTCTAATACTCTCTCCTCCCCGCTCTCTATTGGTCTGTGTATATAGCACAGTCTGTATGTGTGTGCAGTGGGCAGTCCAGTGTAATTGCCTAGCCCCAGCTGATGAATAGTGTACCGGCTATATCCCCATAGGGCTGGATGAGGAGGGATTAGCATCAGAGGCTAGCAGGACGGAAGCAGCAACTCAATGAGCACAAGGGCTTATCGTCTCACAGAGACGCTTCCTCCCTCACAGGCCTCTGTTTCCTCTTCCCCATCCCTCTGCTGCCCACGCCCCGCACCACTGTAATTACAGCCTTATCGCACACAGGGAGCTCACACACACACACACACACAGTTACACACACTTGTGTGCATACACACACACACTCACATGCGGGTACGTAATGGAACACTGTAACACACTGACACAGTGTACACAGTCACACATACAAAGTCTGGGTGGAGGACCAGGTTTTAAGGCTTCCTCAGAATGGAAACTTCTGCTTTTCTGTGTTAGGGGAGAAGAGTGCTCTCTTTCTCTGCTTTCCGCTTCACTTTCTCTCCAAACATCACGCGCATCACGCTGTTCGTACTCTCTGCAAAGATCATCTTCAGAATGTCCTCTGTTTCTAAAAAATAATTATGTCTTTTTTTCCGTTTCCTACTGTAATAATTTGAAACTAAATGGCTTCTCGGTTTGTCTTTGCTTGACGGAATGCTGTAAAAGTGCCTTTGCCTGCTGTTTTTCAAGATAAATGTCTTGTTTTCTAGTCTGACGTGAATGTGTCTCCTGTTCTCTTGCGTTCTATGATGACTTCAGCATGTGGTCTAATGTCCTGTCTGTCTCTATCCCTTGCTTTCTCTCCCCAAAGCAGTTTTTTGTCACAGCCTGTCAGACCCAAGCAGGTACACTCATCTCTTTGGATTTCACTGTCTCTAACTTTCTCGCCACCTTTCTACCTCACCTCCGCCAGCTAATATAACACGTCATGCTTTTCCCTCCGCCCGGCATGCATTAGACCTCCACAGATAATATGTTTTCTTCTAGATAAGGTCGTTTTATGTAGTTGAATGTAGTTTTAGTTGAATGTACAATATTTCTCGAATTTAGGCCTCTTCTAGGTCATCCAACGTATTATGTATCATGAATCCTACTTCTAGTTGAGTTCAACAAAACTCACCAGAAAGTTTATGTTGCCATGTTTGCGAGACTCAATTTAGGAGCATGTTTCGAAATGCCTGTCAAGTAGTCTAATTTCTACACCTAAGAGGCAGAAATCATATGGGCCATCATTATTGAGGAGCTCTACAGTCTACAAGATAATTGCTCTCTCTGGTGCTTTTAATGAAAAAGGCTACAGGGGCATGCTAATCAAACTGACACAAGAAATGTCTATAAAACTTAACAGGTAAAGTTGTCTATGTTCCTTTGATACTTGTTCCTTTGCATAGCAGACATGCAGATAGTGTGTTACAGCAAGTCTTGACTGCTATAGACACACACACTATTAGTGCAGCTGATACAGCAGTACGCTACACTCCTTCAGCACTGTCTGTGTACAGTAGCTAACCTCCCTAACTGACCTTCACCCTCTGCCTCCTTTCACAGAGCGACAGCCCCCCACCCCGTTCTGCTCGGCTCTGTTAAGACGTCTACAGCTTATTTTCTCTAACAAGCACTCGCAGCGAGAGAGCGAGCACAGACATCTTCTAAGCCTCGCCGCCTTCTCGCCCATGTCGACAAAGCTGTTGTTTTGTTGTTGCTCAGTCTGAAACCATGTCCTAGTGGTATTAATAGAGAGAAAGAGAGAGCGGGGGAGGGAGGAGGAGGGTTGTTGTGTTTTGTTTCACTGCTAGTGGGTGGCATGTCAGGCTAGCTGGGAGTCTCTGGTTCGAGATCATTAGGGGGGCGAGGATATTGGCTACTCTTCTAGCTTATATGAGGGGGAGACGCGCACACACACACGGCTCATGTGTGTACATTGAATACTGCACTACCATCTACAGTGTTCAGATTAACATAAAGACCCCCAACAGAGCCCATATTGCACATCTGGTGCCACTTTAGTTACAATGCTCTTCTATTGTTACCTCACAGGTGCTTGCACTAACAAAGATAATTGCATTTTGGTTTTGCTTGCTCTTTTGTCTTTGTGCCATGCTGTGAAAAAGGGAATAGTGTTCCTGGTTGCAGTGAATAGATACTCCAGTGTTAACCTTCGTTCACATTAACCTAGCTGTGGTTGGTGTAACGTTACACTGTGGTGGTTGAAGCGTTGCGCTAACCGTATGAGTTTGCAGTGGTTGTAAATGATCCATGCTACGCTACTTAGTCAAATGGTGATTCTGAGTCTGTCTCTGTCTCTGTGTCTGTCTGTGGGACAGGGTTCTGGCTCCGGGGTACCAGGCGCCCCTGTTGTACTCCTCAGCTCTCTGAACACGGACGCGGTGTGTGAGCGCGTCAAACACATCGACGGCATGGACCCTAGCATGCTGGCCCAGTACACTTCCACCATCAAGAAGGTGAGGCCTGCTATACACACACACACACACAACCCTCATATACACACACTCGGCCTCCTACGTTTGCTTATACAACACTTCTGTCAATAAAGTTGATTCAAAAGATTCAATATCAGTCATGTCAGTGACTGACATTTCACACAAGGGGTGTTTCTCAATATGCATACTACCGTGCTCCGAGCACGCAAATTGTAGAACGGAACAGTTGGAGTATGAGTCCAAATCAAAGTATGCAAAACAGAGGCCAATTCTCAGATGCGTACTTTTCAAAGCATGCATCGATGCAAGCGTCAACTGAAATATGAATGTAATATGACGCAAACACATAAAATACATCTCAACATTTCTTGAATGCCATCTGGTTTTGAGCTGAAGTGAGAGAAAATCAACTCCAACTTTGGAATGAAATGTTGCCCACTCGCATCGCATATGTTGCCTGAATACAATATTTTATGTTGATACGTTAATAAATACATACTGTGTTAATTTTGGCATGTTTAACTGCCTAGAATATCCACTGTAGCGTGCATAGACCAAAGGCTGGCTAACGAAGAATTGGTTGTTCGCTAGCTACCCATGAAGAATTTGTAGCTAACTTTGTCCAGCTACCGTTCATAACAACATTAGTTTTAGGTCGCTTTTACATGTAAAACTAGCTGGCTGGCTAGATTAATAGGATTCACATATAGCTAGCTGATAATTATGAAGTTACAAGCTCACGTTTGCTTTATGTAGTTATCTTGTTTAGTTTGTATTGTTCAAAGTTAATACAGTAGCATGGGAGAGCGCATTGCTTTTCAAATGTACATTTGTATGTACTCAAGACCTCAGAGAACAAACTTGCAGCATGAGAGTGTGGGGCATGGTAGTATGCATATTGAGCAACACCCAAGGGTCTAATTTTTGTCTATATTAAAGTTCTAATGCAGCTGTTTTTATCTCAATATCAAATCATTTCTGGTTAACAATTCCATACTGTACTGTGATTGTTTTCAATTAAAATGGTCAAAAAGAAACAAAAATAGCTTCTTAGCAAAGAGACATTTCTCAAGCAAGATTTTTTTGCTAGGACTGTCTGGGAGTGGTCGGAGTGGGGAGGGGAAAACTGAAAGCTAGCTGTTATTGGCAGAGAGGTTTGGAACTTCTTTCTTACTAGGCAGGCCAAAGCTCCATCACACCTGTCAGCAACGGATGTGGCTGAAATAGCCGTATCGACAAAATTGAAGGTGTAACCACATACTTTTGTATATATAGTGTATATAAAACACATGGCAATCACATTTTTTACTGCACTGGGCCTTTTAATAATGATCTGTGTAGGCTTTATATGGCCCAACAAAACAGCCAAAGTCGCTGTCTGCATTGAGCTTCCAGTCCATTTAGACAGGATGTCATCAATGTCTAGGCTATATATCAAATCCTCTAGACCAGGTATTCCCAAACTGTGTGACGCGTAGCAATGCCGTCGGGGGTACGCCAAATAAAAATGTGATTCACATTTTTTTCTTCACATTTTCAAACAGTACATTTTCCAACGGAGCCATACATTTGGGTGAGGTTTTTTTCTCGCCTGAGTAGCCTCCGTTTCACTGCCAAAAATAAAATGATACCATCTGGTGTTTAGCGAAATAGCAACACAATGTCAAATGTTTAATTGCTAAATTGTAATTATTTCACTACTATGGCCTATTTATTGCCTAACCTCCCTTATCTTACCTCATTTGCACACACTGTGTATATACTTTTTTCTATTGTGTTGTTGACTGTATGTTTGTTTATTCCATGTGTAACTCTGTGTTGTTTGTGTCGCACTGCTTTGCTTAATCTTGGCCAGGTCGCAGTTGTAAATGAGAACTTGTTCTCAACTAGCCTACCTGGTTAAATAAATAAATCAGGTAGCCTCGTCAAATAATTAACATCCAATCACATTAACCGTTACTCTCTCGCGGGAAACCTTCACTCTTGCGCAGACATATAGAAACGAAAACATGCCAATTTGAAAAATAAGCCATGGGAGTTTTTGGAGCGAGAATAAAGACGACTTTTGAGTAGTAAGACGTATAAAAGCAACAGATACCATTAAGAAGGGGCTAGAAGCATCGTATATGGTGAGCTACCAAGTGGCTAGGACAGGCAAGCCCCATACTATTGTGGATGACTTAATTCCTCCTGCTGCCGCGGATATGGCTGGGACAATGCTGGGGGAAAAGGCCCAAAAACTATACAGACAATGCCTTCATCAAACAACACTGTTTTACGATGCATCAGTGACATGGCAGGAGATGTTTTGAAACAATTACTGCTTCGCATACAAGCCAGTGAATTCTATGCGTTACAGCTGGATGAGTCAACAGACGTGGCGGGCCTGGCACAGCTCCTGGTATATGTCTGTTACGTTTATGGGGGGTCAATTAAGGAATACATCCTCTTCTGCAAACCACTGGAAATCAGGACAACATGAGAGGATGTTTTTAAAGTACTGGACAGCTTTGTGACATCAAATGGACTTTGGCGGTCAAGATGTGTTGGTATCTGTACTGATGTCGCAAAGCCATGACAGGGAGACGAAGTGGAGTGGTAACGCATGTGTAAGCAGCTGATCCCGACGCCACTTGGGTACACTGCAGCATCCACCGAGAGGCTCTTGCTGCCAAGGGAATTTGGACACTACAGTGAAAATGGTTAACTTTGTTAAAGCAAGGCACCTGAACTGTCATGTATTTTCTGAATTATGCAATGATATGAGCAGCGACCATGTAACACTTTTACAACATACAGAAGTGCTCTGGTTATCAAGGGACAACTTTTTTTTTGAAATTGAGAGACGAGCTTAAAGTTTTCATTACTGAGCATAATTTTCACTTGTCTGACCGCTTCCATGATGAGTTTCTCACACGACTGGGTGATGCTTTTTCTCGCCTGAAGGATCTGAATCACAGGGATTCTCCGAAACTATATTGAATGTGCAGGACAAAATTGAGGCTATGATTAAGAAGTTGGAGCTCTTCTCTGTCTGCATTAACAAGAACAACACACAGATATTTCCATCATTGTATGATTTTTTGTGTGCAAATGAACTCAAGCTTACGGACAATGTCAAATGTGATATAGCGAAGCATCTGAGTGAGCTGGGTGCGCAATTATGCAGGTACTTTCCCAAAACGGATGACACAAACAACTGGATTCATTATCCCTTTCATGCCCTGCCCCCAGTCCACTTACCGATATCTGAACAAGAGAGCCTCATCGAATTTGCAACAAGCGGTTCTGTGAAAATTGAATTTAATCAGAAGCCACTGCCAGATTTCTGGATAGCGCTGCACTCAGAGTTTCTTGTCTTGGCAAATCGCGCTGTTAAGACATTGATGCCCTTTTCAACCACGTACCTATGTGAGAGTGGATTGTGTGGAAAATTATTTAAGACTGAGACTCCAATACAACCCAACATTGCAGATTCATGTACATCCTTTCAAGCACAAACTTCTCATTAACCTGTGGTGAGTTGTTCACAATTTGAGGAATACATTTTAAAAATTCTGTAAGATGGCTAAATAAAGAGCAAAATGTATTGATTATTATTATTTGTGCCCTGGTCGTCCTATAAGAACTCTTTTTCACTTCCCGCGAGCTATGTTGTGACAAAAACTCACACTTATTCTTATGGGACGGTTGAGCTAACATAGGCTAATGTGATTAGCATGACGTTGTAAGTAACAAGAATATTTCCCAGGACATAGACATATCTGACATTGGCAGAAAGCTTAAGTTCTTGTTAATCTAACTGCACAGTCCAATTTCCAGTAGCTACTACAGTGAAAGAATACCATGCTATTGTTTGAGGAGAGTGCACAGTTTTGAACATGAAAAGTTATTACTCAACAAATTAGGTGGCCTTTGGGCAGTCTTGATACAACATTTTGAACTGAAATGTAATGGTTCATTGGATCAGACTAAAACTTTGCGCGCACACTGCTGCCATCTAGTGGACAATATCTAAATTGCACCTGGGCTGGAATAATACATTATGGCCTTTCTCTTGCATTTCAAAGATGATGGTACAAAGAAAATACAAAATAACGTTTTTTTTCTTCTTTGTATTATCTTTTACCAGATATATTGTGTTATATTATCCTACATTCCTTTCACATTTCAATAAACTTCAAAGTGTTTCCTTTCAAATGGTACCAAGAATATGCATATCCTTGCTTCAGGGCCTGAGCTACAGGCAGTTAGATTTGGGTATGTCATTTTAGGCGAAAATTTTGTGTTCGTGTGTGTGTGTGTGTGTGTGTTACAATGATGGTTAAAAACAACATTTGAGAGTGTGCTGACCCTGGTGCTAGAGGGGGTATGCAGCTGGAGATGTTTGAAGGGGTACGGGACTATAAAAAGTTTGGGAACCACTGCTCTAGACCCCAGTCGGCCCACCTAACAACACTTCAAGTGAGACATTGTCTTTGTAAAATGATTTATTGTTTTGTGAGGTGCAGAACCGGGAACACATTTGTTTCCTGAGGAAAGTATAGCAATGTAGAGTTCATACAAGCTCATGTTTGGAAATGTGGCCCAGGACTACTGTATACCATCGGAAGGTAGTAGCCACCCTTTGCATGGATGACAGCTTTGCACACTCTTGGCATTCTCTCAACCAGCTTCATGAGATAGTCACCTGGAATGCATTTCAATTAACAGGTGTGCCTTGTTAATTTGTGGAATTTCTTTCCTTAATGTGTTTGAGGCAATCAGTTGTGGTGTGACAAGGTAGGGTTGGTATATAGAAGGTAGCCCTATTTGGTAAAAGACCAAGTCCATATTATGGTAAGAAAAGCTAAAATAAGCTAATAGAAATGACAGTCCATCATTACTTTAAGACATGAAGGTCAGTCAATGCGGAAAATGTCAAGAACTTTGAACGTTTCTTCAAGTGCAGTCGCAAAAACCATCAAGCACTATGGTGAAACTGGCTCTCATGAGGACCGCCACAGGAAAGGAAGACCCAAAGTTACCTCTGATGCAGAGGATAAGTTCATTAGCATTTCCAGCCTCAGAAATTGCAGCACAAATAAATGCTTCACAGAGTTCAAGTAACAGACACATCTCAACATCAACTGTTCACAGGAGACTGCATGAATCAGGCCTTCATGGTTGAATTGCTGCAAATAAACACTACTAAAGGACAGCAATAAGAAGAAGAGACTTGCTTGGGCAAAGAAACATGCTCAATGGATGTTAGATGTTAGTGGAAATCTGTCCTTTGGTGTAATGAGTCCAAATTTTAGGATTTTGGTTCCAACCGCCGTGTCTTTGTGAGACGCAGAATAGGTGAACAGATGATCTCCGTATGTGTGGTTCCAACCGTGAAGCATGGAGGAGGTGGTGTGATGGTGTGGGGGTGCTTTGCTGGTGACACTGTCGGTGATATCTTTAGAATTCAAGGCACACTTAACCAGCATGGTCACAGCATTCTGCAGCAATACACCATCCCATCTGGTTTGCGTTCAGTGGGACTATCATATGTTTTTCAACAGGACAATAACCCAAAACACACCTCCAGGCTGTGTAAGGGCTATTTGACCAAGGAGAGTGATGGAGTGCTGCATCAGATGACCTGGCCTCCACAATGACCTGACCTCAACCCAAGAGATGGTTTGGAATGAGTTGGACTGCAGAGTGAAGGAAAAGCAGCCAACAAGCAGCCTCTGCCTCTCTCAGCATATGTGGGAACTCCTTCAAGACTGTAGGAAAAGCATTCCAAATGAAGCTGGTTGAGAGAATGCCAAGAGTGTGCAAAGCTGTCATGAAGACAAAGGGTGGCAACTTTGAAGAATCTCAAATATAAAATCTATTTTGATGAAGTTGTTTCTTGGTTAGTGACTATTTATATCTTTATTTGGTCGAATTTGTGATAGCTACCTATGCAGGAAAAAAATGGTGGGAAAAAAAAGTTGTGTCTTTTGCTATCGTGGTTAGCTAATAGAAATACATATTGTCTTCCCTGTAAAACATTTTAAAAATCAGAAATGATGGCTGGATTCACAAGATGTGTATCTTTCATCTGGTGTCTTGGACTTGTGATTTAATGATATTTAGATGCTAGTATTTACTTGTGGCGCTATGCTAGGCTATGCTAGTCAGCTTTTTTACTGATGAGGGTGCTCCCGGATCCGGGATTGTGACCAAGTAGAAGTTAACACTGTTTTGGTTACTTCATGATTCCATATGTGTTATTTCATATGTTTGATGTCTTCACTATTATTCTAAAATGTAAAAATAAACAAAAACCCTTAAATGATTGGGTGTTTCCAAACTTTTGACTGGAACTGTACATATGGGCCTACTTTACTCAATTTATGCCCACTTACGCCCTAATTTATACAGTATGGGGCAGATTCCCGGACACAGATTAAGCCTAATCCTTGAATAAAAAGCAAGCTTGATAGAGAATCTCCATTGATAGTGCTTTTTAGTCCAGGATTAGGTTTTATCTGTGGCCGAACTGGCCCAATGTGCATGTATTTGATCAATTGTGATCATGTCTCTGCCTCTCTCCATGTTAGGCCAATGTGAATGGCCGGGTGCTGTCCCAATGCAACCTGGAAGAGCTGAAGAAAGAGATGAACATGAACTTTGGTGACTGGCAACTCTTCAGAGGCATGGTAAGACAAAACCTCCACCTCCGCTTTTAAATAATCCATATCCTCCTTTTATTTATTTGATGTGTACATTAATATCGATTTCCTGATTATTATTATTATTAAAAATGTTATTCACCGGATTTGTGTTTTGTGAGTTGTTTTATTGTCTTCTAAAAAATCAGGGCATCTTGTAATACATCTTGAGCCCTCTCTGGAGACACCGGAGGATTTTATAATCCGTATTAGGAGAAAGTCTGCAGTCTGCTCCGCTCGCTCGGGGGGCTGGAATCAGGAACACATGTAGCTTGCGTTGATCAGATGTCCGTTTGTGCCTCCTTCCACAAACGAATGTTGTGTTGCCAGAACGTGGCCAGCCAGCGAGCCATCTGGTCCAAGATGGCTGAGATTTAGATGAAGGAAGGTTATTGTCAGTGGGAGCTGCAGTCAGCCAGTCTCCATGCAGTCGAGGGGTCTGACTCTGAATAGCTGCATGGTTTTACAATAAATTGCATTTTTCCCTCTGAGCACTTCCCAGGCCATCTGATGTGGAGACCGGACCACTTACTGTATGCATATAGGCCCTATAGAGTTGACATCAGATGTACTCACCATCTATTGAACTATAATACTAGTACTGACTTTGTGTTAAAAGTCTAAAGTATTAAGATGATGGTGATGTATTGGCTTCCTACAGCAGCTGATGGTAGCCTATACGTTAGGTAAAGAGCTGGTAGAGGCAGTGTGCTGAATCTATTCCCATTGGTTGTGTGTTGTTCTATGGAGTTAGTAGGTGTATGTTGGTTTCATAGCTAGTGGTTATACTGTATATTGGCTCTGCAGCTGTAAATATTTCCTATGTTGAGTCTATGTATACCTTGTGGTGACATGTTTGCTCTGCACATGGCTGGCTGTATGCTTTTCTCTCTAACAGTCCCCTCTCCCAGGTGATGGAGCAGCGTCACGGGGAGAGCCAGGCCCTGCAGGATGAGTCTCATGCGGCCAGCGAGCAGGGCAGCAGCGCGGTCAACGTGGAGACGGCCAGGCACCAGGGAGCTCCCCGTGAGGTGGGCAGCTACAGCTTCAACCTCAGCTTCGAGGAGCTGAGTAACGCAGGCCTGGGTCTGGAGGAGCCCCAGAGACCCACTCAGCACTGGCCCGTGGTGAGTTGAATACACACACACCCACTTGTATACACATATGCACGCACACACGTACACTCATACACACAGACACTCATTGATAAATACGGTACACTCACATACACAAACACACTGCAACACACGTTCATATGCACCTGCAGTACATACATAGACTCAGGTCCTGTCTTCTACTCATGAGAACAGATAAACACATTCACATACCCACAAAAATACACAAACATACCAAGCCATCCAAATACCCTTAAAGCAGACATGTAAGCAGTCAAATATGCAAGTACAGTTGCTAGTGAAAGTCTAAACACCCCTTGCACAGTCTTTGTATTTTACTGTCTTGAAATTATTATTATTTTTAAACGATACAATTATTATTATTCTTTTTTACTACAGATCTGCACAACCTACTCCACATTTTCAAAGTTAAAGTAAAATTATAGAAAATGTTTCAAATAAAAAATGTGACCAACCACCTCAATTCGGTCTTATGTAACAAAATGTGAAATGGTGTTTTTTTGCATTAGATAAAAGTAGAGACTCAGAGCTTCAAATGCTATATCATACACTGCAGTTGAGGAGCAATGGGAAAGTATTTCTGCTTTGAAAGTTGATAAACTTGCACCCCACTTTTGAGAAAATGTTTTGGTACACATACTGGAGAGCTCTTCTTTGTCTACACCCATTCAGCATCATTCACGCCCTCTTAAGCCGTAGACCCACCCATCTCTTTAAGGATTCACATGTGAGGCCATGTGCTAAACAGCGTGAGTAGTGTAGTAAACAACCAAAGATTTCAAGACTAAAAGCGGTGAAAGTAGTAGCCTACATTAAGGAAAGACTACAGGTAAAAATACACTTGATCTAGTCCTTGGCCTATATCCTAATCTGACTTTGAATGTGTCCAGATACACATATTTTATCATTATTAGATGATGCTTACCCAGATACTTTGATGGGTTGTGAAAGAAATGCTATAACCCCCCCCCCCCCCCCCCCCCCCCAGCCACATGATATCTGAAGATGCAGCTAGACTCTTACCCGTATACATGGATTAATGCTTCACGGCAGTGTGTCTTTTTCCATTTGATTTGTAGCTAGCTACAGCTTGTTTGGCCCGTTTTGTCAAGTCACTCCAGTTCATACTGACCTTGTGCAGAAAAGTAGTCCATCACAACTTTTTTGCACCGATCTTTGTCGATATGGCCTGCTGAATTCTGAGAAGCAATGTTCTTGAGAGCAGTATAAACACTTTTGCAGATATCCATGGCTAACGTTATACTGTATATCCATTGTTTTTGTCAAAATTGCTCAATATCAGAAACTTTGACTGGGAACCATTGATGTAGAGCAGTATTAAACCCTTTTCTCTGATTTTCAAGCAAATTTAAGTCAGGACTAAGACTGGACCACTTAGGAACACTCAACACTTCTTGGAAAGCCATTCTGGTGTGTCTTTGGCATTACAATGTGTGTAATTGTGTAAGTAAAACTCTATCCGAGGCTTAGGTTTTAGAAGACTATGGCAGGTTTTCCTGTAACTTTTTACCTGGTCTTTGCTCTTTTTCATATTTCTTTTGATCCTGACATACTCACCAGTCCCTGCCGGTGACAAGCATGCCCATAACATAATGCTGCCACCACAATACAGAGGGTTTCACTATGTGTTGAATTGGATTTGACCCCAACCTATAGTTTTTAATTTAGGCCCAAAACTTAATTTCTTTGCTGTGTTGTCTTGCAGTATTACTTAATGGCATTGTTGCAAACTGAATGGAGGATTTGAAGTAGATTCTTATAATACAGCTTTCCTTCTTTTTACTTTGTCAAACAGGCCAGTAATGTGGAGTGAATGTAATGTTGTTGATCCATTTTGTATTTTCAAGTATTGTGGTGGCAGCATCATGTTATGTGTATGCTTGTCACTTTTAGGGATTGGGGAGTTTGTCAGGATCAAAATAAATATTAATAGAGCAAAGGTAAAAAGCTGGGATAGAGTTTTTTTTTTTTCAGCGATTGCACACATTTGAATGCCTAAGACACCAGAATGACTTCAAGAGGTATTCAGTGTTCCTGAATGGCCCAGTCTCAGTCCTGACTTAAATCTGCTTGAAAATCAGAGACAAGGTTTGAATATTGCTGTCCATCAATGATTCTCAACCAAATGTACTGTGCTTGAGCAATTTTGACAAAAACAATGGATTATGTTGCACTAAGAGTTGTGTAAGGTTGGTAGAATCTTATTCAAAAAGTATTAACAGTTGTAATGACTACCAAAGGTGCTTCCACCAAGTATTGATTTGAGGTGTGACGACATATGCAATCAATAAATCTTTATTTGTGACCCGTTTCAAGTAGCTAGGTGTATGTCCCTACTTCACAGGAGAGGCATTTCAATGTTTAATTTTTTTAATCAACATGCGTTTTTTGGCAGAAATGCCTTCTGGAACATGTGAACTTTCATGTGCTTTAATAACAAAGGTGTATGCCAACTGTAAATACGAATACAATTGTTAAATTATGAGCCTAGTTGGTTTAGCCACGGAAATAGACAGGAACCTACCCGCTAGCCATGATTGGCTGAGATAATGGGTGTGCTGGACATGCCGTGAGATGAGTTCGGATTGGTCTGCCATGTAGCACAATTCTGTCTATAACATGAGCTGCTCAGTATGTGTGGATAATCCTTGCTACCGCAGCTTTTTTGAAAGATTACACTATATGACCAAAATGCTTTATTTTCAGCACTCGGCGGTCATGTCCTGTGAGCTTGTGTGGCCTACCACTTTGCGGCTGAGCCGAGCCATTGTTGCTCCTAGACGTTTCCACTTCAAAATAACAGCACTTACAGTTGACCGGGGCAGCTCTAGCAGGGCCGAAATTTGACAAACTGACTTGTTGGAAAGGTGGCATCCTATGATGATGCCACGTTGAAAGTCACAGAGCTCTTCAGTAAGGCCATTCTACTGCCAATGTTTGTCTATGGAGATTGCATGGCTGTGTGCTCAAAGTTATACACCTGTCAGCAACGGTTGTGGCTGAAATAGCCGAATCCACTAATTTGAAGGGGTGTCCACATACTTTTTATATATATATGTGTGTTGCCATAAATGTTGGTAGAATCTTATTAAAAATGATTCACATCTGTAATGGCTCCCAAAGGTACTTTCACCAAGTATTAACTCTGGGGTGTGAAGACATCAACAATCAAATCAATTTGGAAAATGTTCTATAATTTTATTTTACTTTGAAAATGTGGAGAAGGTTGTGTAGATCTGTAGGGAAAATATCCAGTTTAATCCCATTTTAGATAAACATTTAAGGCAGCAAGATGTGAACTGTGCAATGGGTGTGTAGACTTTCACTAGGCACTGTATACACTTACACAAGCAGTCATTGAACTCATCAGAGCTAAATTAGCATGTGGATTTGGGTGAGATCATGGCAGTTTTCACCTCCCCTGGTTGAGGAAGTTGACGTGGCGGATCACAAACACACATGCAGACTCACACCACCAAAAGGCAAGGAAAGGTGTTAGAAAAGCTGTTATTTTTGCCCTCTCTGCTCTCAACCGCCAACATGCTAACATATACGCAAACATAAACTTCTTCTCTAGCATGGCTGTCAGTTTTCTCCTGACATTACTAGTTCATTGGTGGCTTGCAGTGCTGTTTGCTTGTAAATAAAGCATTGTAAATTCAAACAGCACCACCATGACCACAATCCTCATGAGATTGTGCTTTCTCACCCCTTCACCCAAACCAATAACGTCCATGATGCATCCCGTTCCCCCCTCAACCATAACAAAAACCTTTATACCGCACGTTCCCCTCTTCTCCCCACCCCTCCCCCAGGCGGCCACCCACCGCACCCCCAGCATGTCCAGCCTCAACTCCCAGGAGTCGTCCAACGATATCTGCAAGCTGACGGACAAGCAGCAGGCAGAGTACCGCGACGCCTACCGCGAGTACATCACCCAGATGACCCAGCTGGACGTGGCCGGAAGCGGGGGAGAGAAGCCCGTCCAGCCCCACCCGGGCCAGTTCCTCCAGAGCCGAGAGGCCCGAGACCCAGAGGAAAAGGCCAAAGACGGGGCCGAGCAGGAGGGACGCAAGCCCTCTTTCCCCATCAAGAGAGGGGCTAAAGCTACGGATGCGGTCGATACAGATGCCCCCCTGGACCCCATCAGTGAAGAGGACGAGAAGCTGTATTCCAGCTCCTCCAAAGCAGGGGGCTCCAAGGTGAAGGGAGCAGGGCCTCGATACCACAAAGTCCCCAGTGACGAGGAGTCAGACAACACCCCTCTGCTCCAGGAAGAAGGGAAGGAGGGGGGCGCCCAAGCGACATCCGACATTGTCCAGGACAAGAAGGACTCGTCTGACTCTGGGGTGAGGTCTGGTGAGAGCTCCTCGGACCACTCCCTAGAGGAAGCCGAAGAGGTTAATAAAGCAAACCTGATAGAGCTGGAGCTAGAAGGTCTGGTAAAGAAGAGGGGCCTGCTGTCCAGCAGTCTGAGTGGACTCCAGGATTCCACCATCGCCCGCATGTCCATCTGCTCCGAGGCCCCGTCCGAGGGCAGCCTAATGGCCTCCAGCCCCGACGAAACCTGGTTCCCCGCCAGCTTGTCCATGAGCAACCTCAACCACGCCTCCAGCACCGCCACACTCAACAACAACAGCAGCAACAACGCTGCCACCACTAACACCAGCCAAGACAACCAAGACACAGAGAGCTCCACCCCAGGCTCCAGCACTGCCTCAACCACGGGGCCCGTCCACAACCAGAACCTGCGTGGGATCATCCTCAAGAGGGCCCTGAGCACCGGGGAGGCCCTCGAGGGACGCACAGGGGCCCCTGATGCCATTATTCTGGAGGATGAGAGGGAGAGTGTCCTGTGAGAATGTCCAGGCCTTTGAGGTCCCGTAGACGTTGCTTGATGTGCTTCTACAAAATGAAGGTCATTACAAATCTGTTACATTGATATAGATGCCAATAAAAACAGGCCTATTAATCTGCTATTTAATTTTTTAAATATTGAAGGTTGTTAGACCATTTGAACGAAAATGTTACAGCATTCAACCAAAATAAGCATGGATTAAAACGAAGGAGATCACCTTGTTTGCCAATCATCAAAATATTAAATAATGTGGGTTGATAAATGAATGTCCTGGCTTGTAGACAAACCAAAAATACATCAAGAACTCAGGATACATTTTGTGAAATAATTTGAAAGTTAATGACAGACTAATATGGAATAAGTCAAATTTAAATTTCCCTGTAATTCAGTTAGGTGTTGTGCTGTCATGTTCTGTTTTGCTGTTGGAAAATGGTAGTGAATTGTGTGTTCGTATGAATGTTGTCTTTTGGTGTGGTAGTGGTGTATGTTGGTGCGATGTTGTATACTGTACTTCATTATAGGTTACTAAAAATCAGAATTGGCTTAGTGCTTAAACTACATTTTCCTCAATTGTAGTTATCAAGTAGGCTACCAGTGAAAACATGAGTTAATTGGTGTAGTATTGCTGTGAATTCATATTGTTCCATATTTGTGACTGTTTGGCATAAAGACCTTTCAATCTGCTGATGTTTTGTGCTGTAATTAAAGATTTAAAATCTATGAACAGTGTGGTAAACCTCTGTTTCCGTGGTATGAAGTGTGTTCCATGCACTACTGATATGTCTCAGGGTGCAATGTGAAAAAATAAACATCTTGGCTGTCAGATGCATTTTTTTTACTGCCTGCATAAAGTATAACAGTTCATAACATGCTTCCCATCCCTTGAACTCTACTTTTCCTATGAGCTCAAGATAGACTTGTTTGTTGTTCAAAAAATCTCATTAATTTCCCACATAGCAGGGTTTCCCAAAGTCGGGTCCTGGGTCCTCCCCTGGGTGCACATTGTGGTTTTTGCCCTAGCAATACACATTTTGAATCAACTGTAGTGCTAGGGCAAAAAACTTAACTTGCACACAGGGGGGGCCCCAGGACTGACTTTGGAAAACCCTACCATATAGAAAGGGTTAAAACATAAGTGCATTAGCTGGTGTCAGCTAGACTTTATTTTCACCAGTAGGTGGCAGATTCTCCATACAAACCCACATTAGGCCAAAGACGACATCCTAGCCAGCAGCATCACTGAACCGTGGGCATGAACTTTCACTTGTCGGAAAAGTTTAGAAGGCCAAATTAGTTATGACAATGCCGATTCTAAGCACTTCCCGTCGTATGTTGGGCACAATTGAGAGTATACTCTTCTGTGTAAAGGAACTTAAGCTTTCCCATTTGTGGGGAAATGGTGAGCCTGTAGAAATGGAATAATGTGCTGCTTTAAAAGCAATAGTTTAGGCTTGCGCATAGAGCAGTGTCCAGGTAGGTCGCCTTACTGTTGTCATTGCACGGTCAGACAAAACCAACAAATGCAGAATCTAATTATTTTCATATTGACTGTCCAACACAGACATCCTGAAATGTAGCACTATGGGTCGGTGTTTCTTTGACAAGAGTACGTTGATCAGCACTGGCAAGCCATTTAAAAATGACAATTAGTTTTGAAGTGTTTATTTTTTTTTTAGACGTTAACAGCTTTGTGAGTAGCAGATGAATGCAGAATCATATTGTCAATAAGAGATGTTCTGTGATTGTGAACAGGTGAGAATCACATTTATTCCCAGTGTCCTATATGCTTACACCCTGGGAGTTAACACGCACTGATTGGGTAGAGGTTGAATTAGGTCTCAATTCCTGAACACTGTCAAGATGTTCAGGAATTGAAGAGGCAAACTTTGTGAGAGCGTTGTGTGAATTTGAGCAATGTCACTGTAAATGACGAACTTAGTCAATGAGAATGGTATAGCTTGTATAGCCCCTAAGAAATGACACTCAACAATGTTTCACCATTCTTTACATTTAATCATTCAGTTGACACAACTGTCATGAAAGATTGACATTCCCACTACATTGACTTCATTACCACCACATGGGCTGGTTAATGCACTTTCACGCACGGGAATTGAAACTCATTTTGGGATTGTAGATGATCATGACAAACTAGCATTGCAGAACCATTTTCAGCCAAAACATTGCATCAGCCTTTACCTTTTGTAACTCCAATCTCAAGAACGTCTGTCTAGGCTACACGTTTCCATACAGCAGGGAGACATGCTCAAATAATGCATTTGATTTGTTTATTTTTTTGTATAAAACGTTACAATTTACATTATTACTTTTATAAAAAGTTTCAGCATAAGTACAGCATTACACTTTTGCAGAAATGTGCAATTCCTGCAACTATACAAGATAAAACTCAGAGTGCACAAGGTTTCGCGCGTTCCTTTTGTTTTTTTACAACGTCCAGTCCATGTGCGAAGAAGAGTAACAATTCTGACAAGACAGACTAAACTATATACAGTAACTAACCAAGTTCTCTCCTATTCACTCTCCAATTCCGGAAAAAAAGCGAAGACTTCATGGGCAATAAGAGGAAATCCTTGTGACAATCTCTTATTTGTTTTTCTCCCCGTGCAGGGAGTATAGCGCGCCTTCCATTTCAAGAAAGGACCAAAACAAGTCTTAGTTAAATAATATGAGTGTCCGAACTGAAAACACATCACATAGATTGTCCTTTATAAGCAAAGTCTCTTGATTCAATTGAAGAAAATCCAGAACCCGAGGACAAAAATTTAGGAAAAAAAGTCCGGTTCCCAGGTCCTGTGTGTTTTGTGTCTTAACCAAACACCTGCAAAAGATTGAGAAAGAGGCGTGTTTAGAAACTGCAAACAGGGCAGAGATCCGGACAGACTGGCGCCAGGGAGGAAGCCGCAGTTTTAACATTTAACCAAACACTCAAATACTGAGCAAACCCTGGACTCCAGATGTACACACACACTAGCGCGGCATAGGGCACTTTCTCATTCAACTTCAGCTTACTATCTGGGAGAGAATCCGCCGAAATTGCAGTTCAGAGGGGCCTAGCCTCTTCTTGCACCAATTATGTATAGACATCTAGTAGTAATCCAGACCACCATTTATTTTATATTAAAGATGAGCGTAGCTGCCTTATAACATAATAACAAAGAATTTGCCTATACAGCACAGCAAAAATCTTTGCAATACATTCCGTTCAAATAGTGAACCAATTAACAATGAGAGAATGATTAGCCTACTGTCAGAAATATGCACCGACTTTCAATTTCGTTGTATTCTGCCACAACAGGCTGTGGGCAAATAGACAAGCAAACCCCGGACATAATAGTACAGACAGGGTATAGAACACAGCGTACCTACGGCTTTAACGATGAAGATTCCTGCTGTCATCTGTTATCAGCTCTGATGGGAACTCCGGAGACTGAAAAACAAACATATATTCATTAGCACCGCCGCAGTCAAATACATGGTATTATTACGATTACACATACAAATAAATGCCTACCCTCGCAATGTTGATAATGGATAACATGCCTTTTGTAAAGCAAATGGTGTAATTTCACAATAGACCACAATTGCGCATAGAAAAACGCACTCAAAATGCGCAGACCAATAGCTAAAATAGACCCAAGCAAATGTAGCGTCTTTGTTTATATTCATATTCTTCTGATATTTCAGACAATATCCTTACCTGTAATGACAAGATGCTGATATCTGTATTGAGAGTTGTCAGGGGAGTCCTGGATGTCGCTTGCCCCGGTCGCGGGTGATGGAGGCTCGTTATTGCGACATTGGAGTCAAGTGCGATCTGCAGGTCCAGAATATAGTCGATGACATGCTGCAGGATTTCCATCTTGCTCACGTTTTTGTTTTGAGGGATGCTGGGCACGAGCTCCTTCAGCTTGGAGTAGCAGTCGTTCATGTTGTAAAGCAGGCTTAATGGATCATCCACCGGAGTCTTGCTCCGAGAGATTCCCAGACTATGTTCAGACAGATTCGCGCTGTTTTTCCGGAAAGATCTTACTGGGCTTATTGCTTTCATGTTGAGACTTGGTGCGAGACGTTCAGTGCTTTCGTTAAGAGGTTGGTTTTAGTATTCGTTCTGTTCCTTCGCAGACGGGTCGGTGAGCGAACGGACTGGATTTACAAGCTGTCATTGTCGCTTATATAGCCAGCAGGCTGGGTTTGCAACGCAGGGGTTTTGTTTGTGCTGATTGGATGAGTAGGTTACGTCAATCCCCCCTCCTCGTGTCCTACCATTGGTTAAGACTGCCTCACAGTCTGGTCCCTCCTTTTTCTTCCGTGTTCTCAGCCAGTGAAAACGCATGTTGAAGGTGGCACCGTGAGAGCTCTTCAGCTCCGGTGGGCAATTTGGAAAATTGAGCCCTTACCTGTTTCTGATGATTCGTAATTTGGCATCACGAGCTTGTGAAGCTCTAGCGTGCATTTTTCTGATGACTTTAATTAAATGTAAAATAAAGGGTGGAATGTTAACAAAGCTCTTCTGAAGGATTTAACGCAAGAATACTAAAATACAACATCTTATAATGATTTGTATCCATGTGTAAAATGCGCAAAAATGCATCCAGATTTATAAAGGTGAAGGGGCTGATACGCTCTAATTGTCACAATATCGTGGTTTATAGTCAAGATTAGAAAAGCTCGATGTCTCTCTCACACGCATTCCTTCCTCTCTCACACGCGTTCCGTCACTGTCAACATAACACTACAACCTTGTGATTAATTGGATCATTATCTCTTATTTGAAGTGATGGATAGCCTATAAGAATGTTATATTTTTAAAGATGAAGAAATTCTGATTGTAGGAATTGTCAATTACAAATCTCAGGGCATGACATCAGATGTTGAATGAACACATGGACCATGCATGTATAAGATGGTGATAACAGAAATGTGAACTTTGAATGGGTCATTAAACTGAACTTTGAATGGGTCATTAAACCAGACCTGGACCGAGCATATATGGCATGCTTGCTCACACACTGGATCAGTAGGGAAAGATGGATTCTGCACAATAGGGAATATTTGAAATAAGACAAGAGGGTGTATGATTGTGCACATTACTGTGAGACATATGTGATCACTGGCCAGAGAGTGACTGTCACAGTGTGTATAGGGCCACTTGGATGACGTCTGGATGGACACTGTGCTTAAGGTCCTCAATAATACCTAGAACACATTTCGTCAGGATGGTATCCAGGAATGGCAATAATGCAAAACACTGACTGAACAACAGATCCTTTGGTTGCAACATTTTTAGGCTACAGTAGCATTGTTCTGTATTAATGAGGCTACATGCGGCTGCATTCTTCAACTGGTGCCCGGCACAGGGCTCCAAAGCTCGCGGAGTGATGCGGCACAAACTAATTGCACTGGGGCTGTTGTGGACTGCAGCGGGTGGTCGTTTCGATTTGTGGATTAAAATGTGTAGTTTACTGAAGTCTATTCATTTTCTATAATGAATCAGAATGTGTTTCTTATCCTTGTACACAGCTGCTAAAATTATGTTTTGGGATATAATATTCCGAATCTAATAAATATTGCAAAAACGACCCAAAATGAGATTTGGGAGAAAAGTGCTGTATATCCACCAATATGCCTATATAATCTTGCAGAAAATGCATTTCAACACCAAATGCAGTCCTAGCAAGTACTGCGCATTTGATTCTGATGTTTGGATAGTAGTCTGTCCTCTGCGTACAAGACTGAGCTCTCATGTGCAATAACAAATGTTATACAAACCAATGGATATAGCCGTCCCCCCACCACCAAATATTTCTGGAAATGATATTGCCAACACTTGAATAAAAAGAGGCTATTAAATGTTTGGGCAGCAATTTACGTACATTATGCAGTTTTGCTTTTGCAGCCACCAGACAACTTCGAATATTTCACAAGCCTTTATGCATTTTCCGACGAGATGTGGAATTCTTGCACTCAAGTTCAAGTTTTATTGTCACATGCACACGCACAGTGAAATGCTTAACTTGCCATCTCTCCACAACAGTGCAGTATTCAGTCATGTCCACATCTGGTGCAATCGGATTTGTCCATTTTCTCTCCTCTTTTTTTCGTTCTCACAGCTGTGTACATTTCACATGACACCCTGACTGATCCATGACAAGTGATGAATTGGCACCAAGCGAGCGGCAATAGGCCTACTGAACAGCACCGCGAGCTCATGCTCTCCGCAGAGCAGACTCTCTGGCGCCAGCTACGTGACGTCACCCATTCACAGCAGCCCTCCAGCCAGTCCTCACCGCGCCGCTCAGGCGGCTGCTATGGCGACCGGGGCTGTAGTCAGCACGAGGTCTCAGCTGATAAATGGGACAGAGCAGTGAGAGATCGGAGTTTAATTCGTCACCTCTGTCCTCCAGCAATCCGGGGCCCGTACACCTGCATCGATTAAGCATTTCATAAATTACATTGGAGTTGGGAAAGTGTCTTCCATCTTCGGTTTGTGAAAAGAACAAGACAAGAAAAGGACTGGCTGCCAGCATAACCAAGTGAGGAGTTTGGACACGTTTTAGTTTTCAAAGCATTCTGTGGTTGATATGCAAAATAAAAACAATATAAAAACGTATATAAATTCAATTAAAAATTGTTGCAAAAAAACTGTTTCCTGTTTATTACTATTCTAACCTAGTATTGATTTGCTCAGTGCATTGTCAATAGCCTACCCAAATAGAGGAGATACCTTCAGGTAGTTTTTACTCTTGAAACTTGATATCAACATAACTTTAAACTATCCTTTTACCTCCTCAACCATATGACAATTGCCATCCTCTCAGGGGAACTGAACTAGAACGAAATTCTTTTAAAAAAACGAATAAAAGCTTCAACCACTCCCCCCTTTTCCGGTCACAAAACGATTTAGTTTAGGTTGAAAAGATAAGGTCCAGAAAACAATGCAGAACTGCCAACTAGTTGAAGTGAGCCCCATAGGCCGGCGTCAGAATGTCTGCGCCTCCTACTTCAACTGTTGATCCAGTTTTCTGCAGTTGCACGTCCCTGACTGCCAACCATGTGCAACAAAGTGATCGCTATTTGACTCTCCCTGTACATTTTATTCTATGAATATTGTGCGGACATAGAGTCCATTTGTTGTTTCAGATTATGTTTAGTCTATCTACTATTGATTAAATAAGTGTTATTCCCATCGCAAGAATTTAAGATTTGTGCGTTTAGTTGTAAAAGAAAACGGACAGCCTCCGGTTTAAATAAACTGTTAGCCTATTTATTAGCAGTGCTAATAACACAGGAATACATAGGTTATTATAGCCTATTTAGTTTGAAGAAAAACTTGCAGACAAACCTTACGCTAAACGCGTTTCAGAAAACAAATAAGATAAATCTTAACATCAGCCTACAAAGTGCCATCTATATCGCTTTTTTATCTAACACGCCACCGTTTTGTCAAAAAACTATAATTCATCCCTTCTATTATCCTCATCATCCGATTATGGTAAGAACTGAGCCTATGCAACATTATTTCTCAATTTCGGTTTGAGCGAGTTCTGCCTCCCTTTCGCTTACTGAAGAATAGCATCCAGTCCAAGGGCACCGGTTCGCAGCGAAGTTTACATTTCTGTCCGCTCTATTCGGTATGTAAGCGTAATGCTTTGTTGTCGATTGAGAGGGTACCGCATAGTGCTTTGCTGTCGATTGAGAGGGTACCACACGCCTGTCGCGTGCAGTAGTGTGGCGCACGACTCTTGTAGCAACATCGACTGCATGGGCGGGGCTTTCGTGTTTTCCTATTGTTAGTCTTGAAAGAATAGGGTGTCACCGGAAGTCAGTCTGTTACATTATAACAACTTGGTGCATAACTCTGAAATTCAGATATCGGGGCTATTTTGCTAATGGCTAGAGCATGGAGCTCACACATGCATTGGGGACATTATAAACCACATGAAAAGGTGAGGAAAATGTATATTATACACTGAGTGTACAACCACGACCAGGTGAATCCAAGTGAAGGCTATGATCCCTATTGATGTCACTTGTTAAATCCACTTCAATCAGTGTAGATGAAGGGGAGGAGACAGGTTAAATAAGGATTTTTAAGCCTTGAGACAATTGAGACATGGATTGGGTATGTGTGCCATTCAGATGGTGAATGGGCAAGACAAATATCTAAGTTTCCCATGTGTATCAAGAATAGTCTACCACCCAAAGGACATCCAGCCAACTTTGACTCAATATTAGGAAGGTGTTCTTAATGTTTTTTACGCTCAGTGTAAATATATATATATATATATATATATATATATATATATATATTACAAATATATTTGACAAAATGAAAGTTCATTTCCTATCCAAAAACACTATACACCGAACAAAAATTTCAATGCAACATGTAAAGTGTCGGTCCCTTCTTTTCAAGAGCTGAAGAAAAAAAATCACACAAATTTCCATATGAACAAAAAGCTTATTTCTCTCAAATGTTGTGCACAAATTAGTTTACATCCCTGTTAGTGGGCATTTCTCCTTTGCCAAGATAATCCATCCACCTGAAAGGTGTGGCATATCAAGAAGCTGATTGAACAGCATGATCATTACACAGGTGCACCTTGTGCTGGGCACAATAAAAGGCAAACCTAAAATGTGCAGTTTTGTCACACATCACAATGCCACAGATGTCTCAGGTTTTGAGGGAGTGTGCAGTTGGGATGCTGACTGCAAGAATGTACACCATAGCTGTTGCCAGATAATTTAATGATTATTTCTCTACCATAAGCCGCCTCCAATGTCTTTTTAGATAATTTGGCAGTACGTCCAACCGGCCTCACAACTGCATACCACGTGTATGGCGTTGTGTGGGTGAGCGGTTTGCTGTGTGCCCCATGGTGGCGGTGGGGTTATGGTATGGGCAGGCATAGCCTATGGACAATGCAAACATTTGCATTTTATCTATGGAAATTTGAATGCACAGAGATCCACAAAAGTATGTGGACACATGCTTGTCGAACACCTCATTCCAAAATCATGGGCATAAATATGGAAATGGTCCACCTTTGCTGCTATAACAGCCTCCACTCTTCTGGCAAGGCTTTCCTCTAGATGTTGAAACATTTTTGCGGGGATTCAGCCACAAAGCATTAGTGAGGTCGGGCTCTGATGTTGGGTGATTAGGCCTGCCTCGCAGTTGGCCTTCCAATTCATCCCAAAGGTATTTGATGGGGTTTAGGCCAGTAAAGTTCTTCCACACCGATCTCGACAAACCATTTATTTATAGATCTCGCTTTGTGCTCGGGGGCATTGTAATGCTGAAACAGGAAAGGTTCTTCCCCAAACTGTTGCCACAAAGTTGGAAGCAAAGAATCGTCTAGAATATCATTGTATGCTGTAATTTTAAGATTTCCCTTCATTGGAACTAAGGGGCCTAGCCCGAACCATGAAAAACAGCCCCAGACCTTTATTCCTCCTCCACCAAACTTTACAGTTGGCACTATGCATTAGGGCAGGTAGTGTTCTCCTGGCATCCACCAAACCCAGATTCGTCTGTCGGACTGCGAGATGTTGAAGCATGATTCATCACTCCAGAGAACGCGTTTCCACTGCTCCGGTGTCCAATGGTGGCGAGCTTTACAGCACTCCAGCCGACGCTTGGCATTGTGCATGGTGATCTTTGGCTTGTTTGCGGCTGCTCGGCCACGGTAACCTATTATGCTGAAGTAGCTCCCAGTTTGGAACTCGGTAGTGAGTGTTGCTACCGAGTATAGACTATTTATACGCAATTTATATGGGACATTCTACTGCCAATGTTTGTCTATGGAGATTGCATGGCTATGTGCTCAATTTGATACACCTGTCAGCAACGGGTATGGCTGAAATAGCCAAATCCACTAAGGGGTGCCACATACCATTGTCGTGCCATTCATCTGCCGCCATCACCTTATGTTTCAGCATGATAATGCACGGCCCCATGTCGCAAGGATCTGTACACATTTCCTGAAAGCTGAAAATGTCCCAGTTCATCTATGGCCTGCATACTCACCAGACATAACCATTGAGCATGTTTGGGATGCTCTGGATCGACATGTATGACAGCATGTTCCAGTTCCCGTCAATATCAGCAACTTCGCACAGCCATTGAAGATGAGTAGGACAACATTCCACAGGCCACAATCAACAGCCTGATCAACTCTTTACGAAGGAGATGTTGCGCTGCATGAGGCAAATGTTGGTCACACCAGATACTGACTGGTTTTCTGATCCACACCCCTACCTTTTTTTTAAGGTATCTGTGACCATCAGATGTGTATTTGTATTCCCAGTCATGTGAAATCCATAGATTAGGGCCTAATGAATTTATTTCAATTGACTGATTTCCTTAAAACTGTAACTCAGTAAAATCTTACAAATTGTCGCATGTTGTGTTTATATTTGTATTCAGTATATGTGAAATGTATAGTGTGATAGAATGATAATTAGACTACATACAGAAAACTCAAGTGTTTGGGCTGTCACCCTACTACAGTGACCGAGACGCAACAGTAGCTCCAATCAGACAGACAAACACTCCCTGGTTTGGAACAGAGTGCTGTCCCGTCCCAATCCCGGCCTCCTCTCACTGGCCATCCCATCTGTCTCTGTCTGATCACCCAATTGATACAGTGCCTTCAGAAAGTATTCACACCCCTTGACTTTTTCCACATTTTATGGTGTTAAAGCCTTGAATTAAACATTTATTAAATAGAGAATTTTTTTTGGTCACTGGTCTACACACTTCATAAAAGCTGAAATGTCTTGAGTCAATAACTATTCAAACCTTTTGTTATGGCAAGCCTAAATAAATTCAGGAGTCAAAATGAGCTTAACAAGTCACATCAGTTGTATGGACTCACTCTGTGTGCAATAATAGTGTTTAACATGATTTTGTAATGACTACCTCATCTTTGTACTCCACACATACAGATAATTGTACGGTCCCTCAGACGAGCAGTGAATTTCAAACACAGATTCAACCACAAAGACCAGGGAGGTTTTCCAATGCCTCGCAAAGAAGGGCTCCTATTGGTAGATGGGTAAAAAAACAAAAAAGCAGACAATGACATTGAGCATGGTGAAATTATTAATTACACTTTGGATGGTGTATCAATACACCCAGTCACTACAAAGATACAGGCGTCCTTCCTAACTCAGTTGCCGGAGAGGAAGATAACCGCTCAGGGATTTCACCATGAGGCCAATGGTGACTTTAAAACAGTTACAGGATAGGAGAAAACTACATTGTAGTTACTCCACAATACCAATCTAAATGACAGAGTGAAAAGGAAGCCTGTACAGAATAGAAATATTCCAAAACATGCATCCTGTTTGCAATATGTCACTAAAGTAAAACTGCAAAAGAAATGGCAAAGAAATTAACTTTATGTCCTGAATACAAAGCATTATGATTGGGGCAAATACAACACATCACTCTTTATATTTTCAAGCATGGTGGTGGCTGCATTATGTTATGGGTATGTTTGTCATCGGCAAGGACTAGGGAGTCTTTTTTATGATAAACAAATGTAATAAAAAATGTAATAGAGCTAAGCACAGGCAAAATCCTTGAGGAAAATCTGATTCAGTCTGCTTTCCAACAGACACTGGGAGACAAATTCACCTTTCAGCAGGACAATAACCTAAAACACAAGGCTAATATACACTGGAGTTGCTTACCAAGACAACATTGAATGTTCCTTAGTGGCTTAGTTACAGTTTTGACTTCAAACATGAAGATGGCTGTCTAGCAATGATGAACAACCAACTTGACAGATCTTTAAGAATTTTAAAAGAATAATGTGTCAATATTGTACAATCCAGGTGTGCAAAGCTCTTAAAGACTTACCCAGAAAGACACATCTGTAATCACTCCCAAAGGTGATTATAACATGTTTGACTCAGAGGTGTGAATACTTATGTAAATTAGATATATCTGCATTTCATTTTCAATAAATTTGCAAAGATATTATATAATTTTTTTTAACTTACTTTGTCGTTATGGGATATTGATGGGTGAGATTTTTTATTAATTGAATCCATTTTGAATACAGGCTGTAACAATAAAATGTGTAATAAATCAAGCAGTATGAATACTTTCTGAAGGCACTGTACAGTATGTGAGAGGCTGCAGCAGGCAACAGACAGCCCAAAACAGGCAGGCAGACAGGATGCTCGGGGGTGATGTGGACAGATTGGAGGGGAGACAAAGGACCAGTAGCTCACTGTGTCACAACCAGAAAGCCCAGGCTGGAGAGATCCACTCCTACCCGCCTCCTTGTGTCCCCTGTACCCCGCCTCCTCACCCCGCTCGCCTGGCACACAGCTGGCACTTCTGGGGGATGAAAAGGGTTGGAGTGCTCCTCTCTTTTTTCATCCCCTGTCCTTTGAGCGAAAGGTTAATCTGTAGCCTAGGCAACAGTCTGATCTATAGTGATAATGGTGGCATTGAGGCTACAGGGGTGCTTGGTTGTTAAAGGCCTATAGGAATTTATTTCCCCGTATGCATCGGTGCATTGGTGTGACAGGTGTTTTTTTTGTGTTTTTTCCCCAAATCATTTTGTATTAGTGTTGTGTGACATGCTCGTCTATGTAAAGTTATTTCAGACACAACGCTGTCATGACATATGATGTTGGTGTCATTTCAATTCCATACTGTCCCAAGGTCCTCTCTACACCAAGGGGGAATTGAGAGTTGTGCATGAGCCCTGAAACTGACTTGTGATACCACATCAGCCTGCAACTTCTTGGATTCTGCAGTAACTGCACACTCCAGACACAGTGTCCGCTTCCCTAACCCCTATCTCATGCCTTCACCGGGGCTCACTTCCTTTTAGATTTCACCCACAGCCATGTAATTCTTACTCAATCGTCCACTATTTATACAGCGCAGAGGGAAGAGAGAGTTAATGTAGGAAACACACTCCTCACTGTGTGACTGACTTGACCTACTACCAAGGAATAGAGAACAAGCACACACACACACACACACACACACACACACACACACACACACACACACACACACACACACACACACACACACACACACACACACACACACACACACACACACACACACAAACACACACACACACACACACACACACACACACACAGCTGCTGAATCATTGCATCATCCTATTCCATCTCCTACCACACATACTTAGAATTGTTATTGCGAGGGCGGTAATTAAGGGTCATTGGTAAAAGCCTGAGGTGCCAAGTTTCTTGGATTTGTTATAGTACTGCACTTGCTTTTATGTAGGCCTACTTTTAATGTATGGTATCCTTGAGTTCCCTGAATGGCGTCCGCCAAATAAAATGTATTATTATTATTATTATACTGTACCAGATACTGTATATTCTATTAGGTCCTGTATTTCTAGGCTGCTTCTCTGTAAAATCTCCCAGTTGATTCCTTTTTGTGAGCATTGACTGAGAAAAGCGCTTTTTTGAAATGACTTTTTTCATCCCACTATATCATGACTATGATGAAAGTCCTTTTTGATTATGAGCACAAACATAGTCCATTTGAATATGCCTTTACATGGAAACATGCAACTTGGGGCAAACTGATTTTACCTAATGTAATCCCGGTTCTATGATATGATGAGTGAGGTCCACCACTTTGGGTAACGCCTCGTTAGAGGCGGAGTATAGGAAGATCCAATCACATAACGTCTGTTGTAGACAGACAGGAGCAACGGCCAATAGTTGACCCCTCCACTTCCCTTATAAAGAGCCGTAGTCCGCTCCCATCTTCACTTCTAAGTATGCTTGTCTTCCTTACGCAAAGCGTGAAGGGTAACGCGGTGAGAGACCTGACTCATAATATCATAGAACCGGGGTTACATTATGTAACCTTAAGTTCTTTTTCAATTACTCGTTCAGTCTCTCACTTTGGGGATAGAGCCAACTCCTGTGGCACTCATATACTCTCCGAAGCCAAGTCTTAACAGGATCAACCCTCAGAAGTCCCGACACTAAGCACCATATGCGCTAACGAGGGTGCAGTGATGTCCAGTCGGTAGAACCTCATGAAGGTATGGGGGTAACCCAACATGCCGCATTACAGATCTCTTGAACAGAGATGCCTTTATTAATGTCCATGATGTATCAATACCTCTGGTGGAGTGAGCCCTCAAGCCCTCCAGAGGTGTCAAACCCTTGCTACTATACAGTATGTCATTATAATAGCTTCCACTATCCAATGGGACAAACGCCAGTGAGAAAAGGGCCTCCCTGCATGGGGAGGTGCCCAAGAGATAAAGATCGGATCGCTCTTTAGTAGGGCTCTTGTCCTGCACAAGTAGATGCGCAATGCAAATACTGGACACAAGCAGTGGAGACGCTCTTCCTCCGTGAAGGAGAAAGACGATGGGTGAAAAGGCCAACGTCGATGAGTGAGGCCAGATGTTTGTATCAGTTATAGCAAGACTACATATGCAGGGGAACCGATTGGAAGATCGGTAACAGGCATAACCCTTGGAAGAGCATGCAAGATGTGTTCCAATGGTCCCATAGTCACCCTTCCATATTAGTACAACGCTAAGCATAGTGCCCAATTGTGGCTAAAGCTTTAATGGAACAGGTGACGGGCGCCCATTCCATCTAACAGTTTGGAAGTCAATTTACTAGATGTGGGGACTGGTTGCGGTTGCGGGTCATCAGTGCAATCGGTATGCGTTCATTTTGCAGTAGCAAGTTGACTTTGAAATGTAAAAGAGGAAACTTGAGTTCCAGGATCTGGTCAAAGTAAAAGTTTTAATAAGGAGCTTTGTGGTACAAGTGGTCATGGAAAAATGCAAAGGCTAATAGCACTAGAGGCTAAAAAAGCCAAGGCCAAAAGCATGGTGGTAGATCATGGCTAAAAAGGCATGTCTCAAAGGCAAATACTTCTTCTATTATTCTTCTAAATTCCCAAGATTATATGGTCATTCAGAATTTTGTAAACATGTATCATTACAGACGTTGGTTGATATGAAACTGATATACAGTTGAAGTCGGAAGTTTACATACACTTAGGTTGGAGTCATTAAAACTCGTTTTTCAACCACTCCACACATTTCTTGTTAAAACAAACTATAGTTTTGGCAAGTCGGTTAGGACATATACTTTGTGCATGACACAAGTCATTTTTACAAAAATTGTTTACAGACAGATTATTTCACTTATAATTCACTGTATCACAATTCCAGTGGGCCAGAAGTTTACATACACTAAGTTGACTGTGCCTTTAAACAGCTTGGAAAATTCAAAAAAATTATGTAATGGCTTTAGAAGCTTCTGATAGGCTAATTGACATCATTTTGTCACGTTCCTGACCTTATTTCCTTTGTTTAGTCTTGTTTAGTTGGTCAGGACGTGAGCTGGGTGGGCATTCTATGTTATGTGTTTCTATGTTGGGTTCATTTTCAATTAGCCTGATATGGTTCTCAATCAGGGGCAGGTGTTTTACGTTTCCTCTGATTGAGAACCATATTAAGGTAGGCTGTTCTCACTGTTTGTTTGTGGGTGATTGTTCCTGTGTCAGTGTTTGTGCCACACGGGACTGTTTTCGTTCGTTTCGTTCATTCATTCGTGTGTTCCTTCCTGTTCGTGCGTTCATGTTATTATGTTCTCAAGTTCAGGTCTGTTAACGTCGTTTATTGTTTTGTAGTTTATCAAGAGTTTTTTCGTGTTCGTCTTTCGTTTAATAAAACAAGTATGTATTCAAACCACGCTGCGTTTTGGTCCGATCCTTGCTCCTCTTCAGACGAGGAGGAGGACGAGCGTTACACATTTGAGTCAATTGGAGGTGTACCTGTGGATGTATTTCAAAGCCTACCTTCAAACTCAGTGCCTCTTTGCTTGACATCATGGGAAAATCAAAAGAAATCAGCCAAGACCTCAGAAAAAACTATGTAGACCTTCACAAGTCTGGTTCATCCTTGGGAGCAATTTCCAAAAGCCTGAAGGTACCACGTTCATCTGTACAAACAATAGTACGCAAGTATAAACACCATGGGACCACGCAGCCGTCATACCACTCAGGAATGAAACGCGTTCTGTCTCCTAGAGATGAACGTACTTTGGTGCGAAAAGTGCAAATCAATCTCAGAACAACAGCAAAGGACCTTGTGAAGATGCTGGAGAAAACAGGTACAAAAGTATCTAGTATCCACAGTAAAACGAGTCCTATATCGACATAACCTGAAAGGCCGCTCAGCAAGGGAGAAGCCACTGCTCCAAAACCGCCATAAAAAAGCCAGACTAAGGTTTGCAACTGCATATGGGGACAAAGATCGTACTTTTTGGAGAAATGTCCTCTGGTCTGATGAAACAAAAATAGAACTGTTTGGCCATAATGACCATCGTTATGTTTGGAGGAAAAAGGGGGAGGCTTGCAAGCCAAAGAATGCCGTCCCAACCGTGAAGCACAGGGGTGGCAGCATCATGTTGTGGGGGTGATTTGCTGCAGGGGGGACTGGTGCACTTCACAAAATAGATGGCATCATGAGGACGGACAATTATGTGCCTATATTGAAGCAACATGGGTCTTCCAAATGGACAATGACCCCAAGCATACTTCCAAAGTTGTGGCAAAATGGCTTAAGGACAACAAAGTCAAGGTATTGGAGTGGCCATCACAAAGCCCTGACCTCAAGCCTATAGAAAATTTGTGGGCAGAACTGAAAAAGTGTGTGCGAGCAAGGAGGCTACCTGAAACGTTTGACCCAAGTTAAACAGTTTAAAGGCAATTGTACCAAATACTAATTGAGTGTATGTAAACTTCTGACCCACTGGGAGTAAAAGGTGAAATAAATCATTCTCTGTATTATTATTCTGACATTTCACATTCTTAAAATAAAGTGGTGATCCTAACTGGCCTAAGACAGGTCATTTTTACTATGATTAAATGTCAGGAATTGTGAAAAACTGAGTTTAAATGTATTTGGCTAAGGTGTATGTAAACTTCCGACTTCAACTATAACTTTCAATTGAACAATGAGAACAGTGAGACATCAGCTAATTTGGGTACAGAGAGTGAAATTCAGCATTTTAGCAAGTTCAAGACTGGATTGCCCGTTCCTGAGGCCTAGAATTCTGTGTCCTGACATCTGATACATAGATAAATAGAAAACACTTGTAGACCTATACTTTAGACCATTTTAAGTTATGTGTAAGCAATTAAGCAGACTAGTCATATTATGATTATAAGCAAAAGTATGTGAGGATGTGGTCATTGTCGATCTTGCTCATCGACTTGGCATCCGGCTGAACCCCACCAGTCAAAAACCCTCTATCATAGAATAGAGTGGAATTCACGCTGCAGCATAATTAGCCAAGTGGATGGCGAACTGGTGATCAGCCCGAGAAGGTTATACTAGTCTAGTGGATTCTAATAGGATAAAGGCCGGCTAAAACCTCCTAGGATGTCCTCCACACTTAAGGTATTCTTCTCTCCCCCTGTATTCCCCTGACATCGTGTCTGTTTAGGAGGGCGACTGGGAGGGGGGAAATCCACTGTTTAGGGTAAGCCCCGAGACAGTGTACTTAAGCCATGTAGTGGTGATGCCTCTTAAGGCTGAACCCAGATAGCCTCATTCTACGTGGTCCAGGGGGACTGTAGAGCAATGGGCCTGTAGTTGAGTGAGCATAGGTGGACACGGAGCGCAACCGCATGTCCCCTAGGGAAGAAAACTTTGCAAGGATGATAAACTTCTGCTAGACAGCGCGACCTGAGGAAGGGGAGCGGCAGAATTAGTCTCCAATCTTCCTATCCCTCACCTCTGGGGAAGGGGAGTTAAAGGCCCGCGCGTCCTCCTTACTGCTTGTTCCCATGAATGAGAACAGAGGTGAGAAGGATGGGATGGTGAAGTGCGATACACTGTGGGTGTATGAGAAACCAGATAGCTGTCTGGGGCCTATGTCCGCAAGCTAGCGAAGGAGCTACTTTTAGTCTTGTGCTTTGCCGATGCTTAGCTGTGTTGCCAGCTAGTCCTGGTGTTTAGTTATAGCTAGCATTCACCTCGAGGGTTAGTAGCCTAGCTATAGCAAGCACACCGCTAGCTGAAGAGAATGTGCATTCTTTTTTAGCTAGCTAGGTTAACTTAGACTGTGGCTGACCAAATCTCAAGTCTCTTTCCTTTCTTCCACCTTGGTGGGAATAAGCAACACGAAGCAGGTAGCTGGGCTGGTAGGGCGAGAGCTAGCTGTGTGGCGCTAGCTGATCTAGCTGTGTGGTACTAACTGATATTGCTGTGTGGCGCTAGCTGAGGCAGAGATTGAAAAGTAGTTGTCATGTGAGCTCAGTCCTCTCCACGTGAAGCTGCTGTCCTATGCTCGGCTGCAGAGTCCTTGATGGTTCACCTGAGAACAGGTTAGCAGGAAAGCAGAGGTCCAAGTCGATGCTGAGGAGAGTAGGGGATCTTAATCGAATCCGTGAGGAAGACGAAAGAAGTGAATATGGGAGTGGATTACGGCCCCGTTTATGGGAAGTGGAGTGGTCCACTATTGGCTGTTGCTCCTCTCTGTCTACGACAAACGTTGTCTAATTGGATCTTCCTCCGCCCCTAATGAGGCATTACCCAAAGTGACAGACCGAACGAGTAATCGAAATTGAACTTGTTTCACACACTCACAAATGTCTGAAACATCTACAGGCTTCATCAAGATGGCCTGTAAGCAAATGTGCTGGCATAGCGCATTCAAGTAGCCAGGTGGGTGATTGAGAACTAGTGCTTTTATTAACTGATCACAACAACAAAGGTCTCACGGCCCCTAATCCTCTTTGGCTCTTATTTCTCCCTCCCCCTCACCCCCTCTCTCCCCCACTCTATAGGATCAGATCCAGACATTCTCATGCTCGTTCTCCTTTGGAATGATCTCTCTCTCTCTCTCTCTCTCTCTCTCTCTCTCTCTCTCTCTCTCTCTCTCTCTCTCTCTCTCTCTCTCTCTCTCTCTCTCTCTCTCTCTCTCTCTCTCTCTCTCTCTCTCTCCCCCTCTCCAAGGGCATCAGGGGCTGAAAGAATCCCCCCTCCCCCCCTGTAGAGCTGAGTCACGTTTGAAATGAAGATTCAGTCTTTCATCCACAATAGCTAAGCCCACTTTGAGGACTGAAATGAAGCACCAGACCCACAATGGTGGGAAGCTGTGCTCCAAACGTAGACTGATATGGTTTAAGTATATGCATATTCTGTCCCTCTACTACTGACATGTCAATGCTTTTTTTTATTAACAAAAACTATCCTACTGAAATGTGAATGTTTTTTATATTACATTGTTGAGTACTACATTAAATATTAATTACATTGTTATTACACAGGGCTGGCTATGCTGTCTTTATTATTGTATACTGTCTGATAGTATCTTTTGAATGACTTTGAGGTGTTTCATATCTTCATCCATCTTTGCACATTAGCCTAAACTATTGTAGCTTGGCATTACCTATATATCAGGAGAATTTCTCAACATTTTGGAGGCTAATGGGGATATTAAAGTGCTCCTGAGAGGATAAGCGAACCATGTGTTTTCAGGGGGAAAGTCTGTGTTCTTGTTAGCCTTAGATTATTGGGCCTTATTGGAGTAACAGGCTAATGGAATTAAGGTGCAGGGTTTCAGGCTCTCTTGCCAAGACCAGGCATTTAAAGGATGTGTTCTGAATAAATAGTGGAACGAAGCGGCTGTCAGGGCAGTACTGTGTGCTTGGCTTTGGAGATATTGAGTGTTTCAGGTGTGCTGCTGTGCTGGCCATGCAGAGGCGTCTACGAAAGACTGGCTCGGGAACTGACTTTAAAAGTTCCCGAACTTTTTAAAATGGAAAGAAGTGTCTGAGCTGTTTCTGCAGCTCCTACCAACTCTCACAAGCATTCGTACCATATGTAGGCTTACAACCATTTGGCAAATACAAGTACCAGTGCCAAACAGAACGGTTGGAAGTAAACCTAACATAAGCATTCTCCAAGATAGCCCCATCGCAATCTATATTTATCAGCTAATTATGCACACTGAACAGAGCTTAATCAAATGAAATCCAAATATTTCCCCAAATAAAGCCTAATTTTGTTTCATTTCTCCAATGCTGGTGCCAGACTAGCTCCTCTCGATTAAACGTAATTCAACAGATGTTTTTATTTTTTAGTGGATTAGATGGTAGGCGTCGTTCCTGGCCCCCATGCAGTAAAACGCTCTCATCTGTATTTTAATGGACTTAGAGTAAGTGGGAGGATGTGGCCCTGTGCCATGATTTCACAGAGAAGGGGGATCACATGTAGCAGGTAATCTATTTGTGAGAGTGTTTTATCCGTATAAATGGAATTACTGGAGTGGGTTTCCACCCATTAAAAGCAACCGTTGCCTGGATGTCAGCACCAGGCGAACATATTTGATTGGCTCTAATTGAGGTCTTTGTACAAATGTTTGTGCCATAATGAATCTGAAGAGGGACACAATCTGCGCGGAGAAAGGAAATATTGCTATGAAATAGGAGCCTATACGGCATGAAGTGTGTCTAGATGCACAACATCCGCTCAGCATTAGCTTCATGAGAGGGATGTTGCAGGCTAAACTAAAGAGGGGATGTTTCCTCGCATCTATTAAACCTCTTATAGGGTTGTGGATGGTATTTTAGTATTTCCATAAGCTATATGTGTTAGTTGGAGTTCTGTTCACACAAAAACTCAACATTTGTCTTGGATTCACTTCCCTTTGATTTCCTGTTGTAGTCTTTGACAAAAAGGAAGTAGTCACAGAGGCAGGAAATTCCTGTTAATCTTTACTGGATCTCACTTGAGATGTGGGTGGTGAAGTGAGGCACTGTTTTGATCAAATCCGAAAAAGCGTAGCACAGCTGTAATGCTAAATGGCTAAACGTTAATCGCTAAGTCCCAGATAACACACAAACATCAGGCACAAAAACTAGAAATTGTAGAGGTGAAGGTCCCTTTCTACCCTGACAATGTGTACCCTTTATCAGCGTGTGAAAGAAAATGGCCACTGTCATGTCTTTTATCAGAGAGCGCAGCACTGTTGACACTGGGACGACAGCTAATTAGGTTAGGGCCTGCTCAGCATGCATGGCTAACTAGGCTGGCCTTAGCCCCAGGCTCTGTCTCCCAAGGTGACTACTGCAGTAGCACAAGAATTGTACCCCCCACACACCCCTCTATACCCCACTGTGCTCTCTCTAGAGCTTCATGATCTATAGGCAATCGTACAGATGACACAGATTAGTACAGAGGTTGGACAGTGTCTTCTGCTCTAAAGCTCTGATGCTAATCCCTTATTGTATATTCATATTCTCATATTGTATTTATTGATTTATTCATGGATTTTAAGTCATTTTCCCAGGTGTCTAGGCTTTTTATTCATCAGCTGTCTCATCAGGGGGCTGATTAGGACAATGGCTGTGTCTGGGTGCTCAGGGGCGTGCAATGTCTACACAGACACAGGTTGTGGCTCTCATTACCAGCGTTTGAAGTTACAAAGTTTCATCCCAGCCTTATACAGAGATGCAGGTTGACGTTTATTGGGATAATCTTGTCTTGGAGGCAGGGCAGAGCGATTTCTAATAGATGGGCCAGCAGCAAAGTCAAAATTGGCTATATATCGTAAACATTTTTAAGGTTAGGGTTAGGCATAAGGTTAGCAGTGTGGTTAAGGTTAGGTTCAAAATCTGATTTTATGACTTTGTGGCTGTGCCAGCTAACGAATACCCTGCAGAGCTGCCTCTAGTGCATGAGTCATCCCAATAAATGCCAACCTGCTACAGAGATGATCCTCATTACTTATTCATGCCATGCTAATGAGATGCAGTGAAATTCCGAAGGCCTCTGAGATCTGGTTGGATGGGAGGAGAACCTGATAAGGGGATAAAGGGCAGCTGACAGAGATGGTCTGGTTGCAGTCAGTTCCACAGTGGGGCCCATGAAGATTTTGGCTTCTCTTGGGGGTCCATGTTTCATGATATCACCCACACTGTTAGGGAGGCTACAGGGCTGTTTTATCCGTTTAGCCCACCTCCCATTGGTCAGTTCCACAGTAGGGAAAAGGGGATGTGAGATGTAAAAGGGGATGTGGAGTGTGCTTGTCCAATAGCATCTCACCTCACTGCCCTCTCACAGAGGAGCAGCGAGAATGCTGGGAGTCTCAGATCCCCATACCAATATGTGTGTGGGTGTCTGTGTGAGTTCTTTTCTGTATTTTCCAGAATATATTTGTGTTTTAGACCATGATTCATCTGAGTACCCAACTATCAATTTCCTCTAAGAAGTTTCTCCAAATGGTAGACTGCATGCGTATTTTATCCTCGGATTAGGGGTAGGTTAATCGGTTCCTAGACCTGTGGTTCGGGGACATTTCTACATTTAACCTGGCTGTATGTAGGCCTACAAGTGTACGTTGAACATCTTTCAGAAGACTATTGCTGTGGTGTGTGAGAATCCATTCACGAATTGAAGGAGAGGGATCGGGCACAATAAAGAGGCCAAATTTGAGATTATTTGGGTTGCCGAGAGAGAGAAAGGGAGAGAAAAGAGGAGAGGGTGAAAGACTGGTCTGGAAGAAAGCATAAAGAAGGATGGTGTATTAGGAGAGAGAAAAAATAAATGGAGTCAGGGCTCTATGCTGGGCCCAGTCTCTTTCAGTTTCAGACCATTGCACCAGGACTTCATTACCATGTCAATCCGGGGAAAAACAAGCCCTGCTCGGCACAGCAGTGGGCCGGATCCATATGGGGCTGCCGGGCTCCTGGAATGAATAGTGAATGTGGCGGCTGCTGGAATCTCCCTCCAGCCTTTGTGGAACAGGATGACCAAAGACAAGAGGGAGCTTTTGCAGATGGCCTGGGCTATAAATAGGTAGCTATCTATCTGCATGCTGTCACTCTTGTCTATCTCCCTCTGTCTCTCCCAGCTTTGCTCTCCGGCTGCTGGCCCCACTAGGACACTGTTGGGCTCAATAAATAAAGGGCTCATGCTAGCTAGCGGAGGATCACATGCTACGACATGGCTCCGGGGCTGTGTGTTTGGAACTGTGTGACAGTATGACTCGTCCCCTTGGTCAAACATTCATTATTTAGATTTGTTACATGCGGCTAACTGACAAACAGGTTTGGAGCAGCGATGTCGTCTGGCGTTTGTGTTTTGTGCTGGGTTGTTCAAACAAGGGAAGAGAAGGGAAGGGGGGCTGGGAGGTTGAGCAGTTGGGTTTGAGGTCAAACGTCTTGCAGATGGACTTTAAAGTGCAAGATAAATCCCTCCCTCCCTGCTTGTCCAGATTGAGGGTCTCAGTGTGAATGTCTGTGTGTGTCTTTCCGTGTTCGTGCGATATGGTCCGTTCAAGCTAGTAGGACCACCACCCTTCCTTTTAAAGCAGTGCTTGAGCGTGCTGTCTCGGACCAACTCTCTCGTTATCTCTCTCAGAACGGTCGTCTTGACCCTAGCCAGTCAGGCGTCAAGGCGGGTCACTCAACCGAGACTGCTCGCCTCTGTGTCACGGAGACTGTCCGCTCTGCCAAAGCTGACTCGCTCTCCTCTGTTCTCATCCTCCTAGATCTATCCGCTGCCTTTGACACCGCGAGACATCAGATCCTCCTCTCCACCCTCTCAGGTCCTAATCCAGGCACTCGTCATCTGCCGTCTGGACTACTACTAGATGTTGACTGGGCTCCCCGCTTGTGCCATCAAACCCCTGCAACTTACTCTAGAACGCCGCAGCTCGTCTGGTGTTCAACCTTCCCAAGTTCTCCATGTCACCCGCTCCTCCATACACTGCATTTGCTTCCTGTCGAAGCTCGCATCCACTACAATACCATGGTGCTTGCCTACGGAGCATCAAGGTGACCTGCCCCTCCCTACTCACCTCCCTACTTTCAGGTTGGGCTAAAACCCTACATCCCAACACGAGCACTCTGTTCTTCCCCCTCTGGACTCTGGACCATCCTACCACTACAGGAGGTCAGCTCCTGCTCAGCCCAGTCAAAGCCCCTTTCTGTCCTGGCACCCCAATGGTGTAACCAGCTTCCCCCTGATGCTAGGACAGAGTCCCTGCCCAGAGAATTTTGAATAAGAAATCTCAGTCTTATGCCCCCCCCCCCCCCCCCCCCCCACCCTCTTTCCCTACTAGTACTGACTTTGCTGATAACTTCTTTATAGAGGGAAAATGTACTCACTACGACTGTGATATGTGGTTCTCTCACCTAGCTATTTTAAGATGAATGCATTAGCTGCAAGTCACTCTGGATAAGAGTGTCTGCTAAATCAGTGGTTCCCAAACTGTGGGTGTCACAAATCAGTGGTTCCCAAAAAAGACTATTTTAAAATGGTGTAGTGCGCCATCAGTTTTCCTCTCGTCATGTCAGTCAGTGCATACCTCAGAGAGCTATATAGAACTTGTCAGACATGTCTAGATCAACTAGCCCATAGATTTTTCTGTAATGTTTGAGTCATTCACATAAATACACATTAGACATGGCAAAATGTATAGAATTGCAAGAAAATGTGCTTTTAAAACTGCACAATTTTCTCTGCACTCCATGACAAAATGTTTAGAATTGCAGGATATAAGCTTTAAACCTGCTAAATGTTCTCTCCGCCAACAAGAGGGATGTGAAGAGTTTGTGTCATGAACAGTGCTTGTTCACATACAATTAGACGTGGCGCATGCTCTAAATATGCAGGATGTTCCCCAATGTTGGAAGGGGGGCCTGAGTGAAAATGTTTGGGAACCACTGCTAAATTACAAAAATGTAAATAAATGTAGAGCAGTGTAAACCTCCTGCACTTGCTCCTCTGGCTAGCTGGCTGGCACTCGCGTGTGTACGCCCGCACACACTACCCTCAATGTTTTCCCTATTTTGCAGTGTGAAAGCTCATTTCCTGCAATTCTACACATTTTTATCAAGGCTAATTCTGTGTTCTTATGCTCAAACATTATAACAAAACCAATGGGGACCCCATTCCTGGGTATGTACCCTGTGTTCCCTGTCAGTAATTCAGCCAGGCCAAAAATACTCCTAAATTCATCATTTTCAATTCTCCTTATTTTGGTGATTTCTAGTTCTCAAAGATTATATAAAAAAAAATCTATACACTACCGTTCAAAATTTTGGGGTCACTTAGAAATGTCCTTGTTTCTGAAAGAAAAGCACATTTTTTTGTCCATTAAAATAACATCAAATTGATCAGAAATACAGTGTAGACATTGTTAATGTTGTAAATGACTATTGTAGCTGGAAACGGCTGATTTGTAATGGAATATCTACATAGGCGTACAGAGGCCCATTATCAGCAACCATCACTCCTGTGTTCCAAAAGTTTTGAACGGTAGTGTAGGTCAATAATTTTTTCTCCATACTTTGTCTGGTTTTAGTCATTTAAGTTTACACTGAAAGCGTTTTTCCATCCCGAAAATACACTGCTCAAAAAAATAAAGGGAACACTTAAACAACACAATGTAACTCCAAGTCAATCACACTTCTGTGAAATCAAACTGTCCACTTAGGAAGCAACACTGATTGACAATAAATTTCACATGCTGTTGTGCAAATGGAATAGACAAAAGGTGGAAATTATAGGCAATTAGCAAGACACCCCCAATAAAGGAGTGGTTCTGCAGGTGGTGACCACAGACCACTTCTCAGTTCCTATGCTTCCTGGCTGATGTTTTGGTCACTTTTGAATGCTGACGGTGCTTTCACTCTAGTGGTAGCATGAGACGGAGTCTACAACCCACACAAGTGGCTCAGGTAGTGCAGCTCATCCAGGATGGCACATCAATGCGAGCTGTGGCAAGAAGGTTTGCTGTGTCTGTCAGCGTAGTGTCCAGAGCATGGAGGCGCTACCAGGAGACAGGCCAGTACATCAGGAGACGTGGAGGAGGCCGTAGGAGGGCAACAACCCAGCAGCAGGACCGCTACCTCCGCCTTTGTGCAAGGAGGAGCACTGCCAGAGCCCTGCAAAATGACCTCCAGCAGGCCACAAATGTGCATGTGTCAGCATATGGTCTCACAAGGGGTCTGAGGATCTCATCTCGGTACCTAATGGCAGTCAGGCTACCTCTGGCGAGCACATGGAGGGCTGTGCGGCCCCACAAAGAAATGCCACCCCACACCATGACTGACCCACCGCCAAACCGGTCATGCTGGAGGATGTTGCAGGCAGCAGAACGTTCTCCACGGCGTCTCCAGACTCTGTCACGTCTGTCACATGTGCTCATGTGCTCAGTGTGAACCTGCTTTCATCTGTGAAGAGCACAGGGCGCCAGTGGCGAATTTGCCAATCTTGGTGTTCTCTGGCAAATGCCAAACGTCCTGCACGGTGTTGGGCTGTAAGCACAACCCCCACCTGTGGACGTCGGGCCCTCATACCACCCTCATGGAGTCTGTTTCTGACCGTTTGAGCAGACACATGCACATTTGTGGCCTGCTGGAGGTCATTTTGCAGGGCTCTGGCAGTGCTCCTCCTTGCACAAAGGCGGAGGTAGCGGTCCTGCTGCTGGGTTGTTGCCCTCCTACGGCCTCCTCCACGTCTCCTGATGTACTGGCCTGTCTCCTGGTAGCGCCTCCATGCTTTGGACACTCCGCTGACAGACACAGCAAACCTTCTTGCCACAGCTCGCATTGATGTGCCATCCTGGGTGAGCTGCACTACCTGAGCCACTTGTGTGGGTTGTAGACTCCGTCTCATGCTACCACTAGAGTGAAAGCACCGCCAGCATTCAAAAGTGACCAAAACATCAGCCAGGAAGCATAGGAACTGAGAAGTGGTCTGTGGTCACCACCTGCAGAACCACTCCTTTATTGGGGGTGTCTTGCTAATTGCCTATAATTTCCACCTTTTGTCTATTCCATTTGCACAACAGCATGTGAAATTTATTGTCAATCAGTGTTGCTTCCTAAGTGGACAGTTTGATTTCACATAAGTGTGATTGACTTGGAGTTACATTGTGTTGTTTAAGTGTTCCCTTTATTTTAACATACTGTAAACCAGCCAATGGTCCAGCGCTGTACAGAGAGTGGTTGTTTTTAAAAAATGTACTCCTGTTTCAGTGTAGCCAAAAAGCCTCGATGAGCCGTGATACACTACATGGCCAAAAGTATGTGGACACACCTTCAAATTAGTGGATTCAGCTGTTTCAGCCACACCCGTTGCTGATCGGTGTGGAAGAACTTGACTGGCCTGCACAGAGCCCTGACCTCAACACCATCGAACAGCTTTGGGATGAATTGGAACGCAGACTGAGAGCCAGGCCTAATCGCCCAACATCAGTGCCCGATCTCACTAATGCTCTTGTGGCTGGATGGAAGCAAGTCCCCGCAGCAATGTTCCAACGTCTAGTGGAAAACGTGCCCATAAGAGTGGAGGCTGTTATACTGTAGCAGCAACGGGGGGGATCAACTCCCTATTAATGCCCATGATTTTGGAACGAGATGTTCAACGAGCAAGTGTCCACATACTTTGTGTGCATATTTATTGTTTGTCCAATTCCAGTTAGAGACTCACATCTGTCAAAATGATGGTGTACCCCCTGACAACTACCCGCTCCCTTTGTGAAAGCGACCAGGTGCTCACCGCAGGCGACCGGGATGAGATAAGAGACCGACTCGTTTTGATGACATCACTCTCTCTAGAACAGGCCTGTTATGGCAAATGAGGGGTGTTACTGGAGTTAAAAGCTACCCTCTGCGTCAGCTCAATACAAGCACTCGTCTGTTTAAGCTCACGCAGACACACTGTTACAGTCTGTGTCTGTTTAACATGAGTGGACAACAGACATACAGCAGATAGGCAGATGGACCTGCATGGGGCTGCAATTCCAGTTGTTTTGTTTTGGTAGCAGCGCATCAACAGGATAACCGGTAACCATCACAGAGGGTCGCTGTCTGTGTGCTGCTTGGTTGTGTCAAAGAACCCTGTTGAGGAGTCCTCCTCTGGAATCAGACACCCCTACCACGCTGTTGTGGCTAAATAGCTTAGGATATCTTGGGAGATGTCAGCTCAGATCGGAAAGCATTGAGAAAATGCAACATTATGAGGGCTTTGCTGTAGCCCACACCAAAGCCTGCAACCATGATAGTGTTGCAATCCCTTGACTTTTGAGGTCTTGCCCCAGCTACAAATGCATGGCTTGTTTGTCTTGTCGATAGCAGCTCCTTTGAAAAATATGCTACAGTATTATTGACGATGAATACAGTTCTGCTACAGTCTTCAGCATAAGTAAAGTTGTATTGTTTTTTTATTGTATTGTATTGACAGTGACTTTACCATTCTCCCAGTTTCCTTAGGGTCACGTGTTGTGGCGATACAGTAGGCCAGGCCTACAGTAAGAGCTTTGACTCCTGGCCGACCGGGGCATGTTAGAGCTCACCTCCATGCTGCTCAGGCTTCATGACTGTGAGAGGTTTAGCCCAGTACAGGGTCTGTGTGCTAGTATCACAGACCCAGACACCCTACGCACGCAGGCACGCACGCACACACGCACACGCACACGCACGCACACACACACACACACACACACACACACACACACACACACACACACACACACACACACACACACACACACACACACACACACACACACACACACACACACACACACACACACACACACACACACACACACACACACACACACACACACACACACTCACACGCAAACAGAACAGACAGAGAAACAGAGAGAGAGAGACTGAGCTGCAAGCTATAAGGAGCAGGGCAGATGGGACAGGGATCAAGGCCCTACATCCGTCCGTCTCTCTGTCTCTTTTTCTGTCTCTTCCTCCCTCTGTCGTTCTCAGTTCAATCACAGCAGTGCATTACACCAGATGACATCCAGTCTGCCAGTTTGGCTGTTAGTTGTTGTGTGCGTGGTTGTCTTTACATCACCTAATCTTGCAGTGATTGTGTGTGTGTGTGTGTGTGAATGTGTATAGGTGTGTGTGTAGAGTCTGGATCCAGTTACATGAAATACATGAGATTTCCAAGAGGACTGCATGAAATACTGTAAATAAAATTTCCAAGAAGGCCAGTTCAGGAAAAAATACATACAAAAAAATGACACAGTGATTGTTTGATGGCACACAGTCAACTAAGTGGCTTGCAAATCTCTTAAGGGCTTATAGCGAGAGAATAATAAATGATCGAGGCTTTAGCAGTTCACAAAGTTGTTTTTGTCTCTTTCTTTTTTCTCAAACTCAGCAGAAAGATGGTCAGCGGTGTCATTACTGTTAATCAAAAGCCTCTTTGGCATTATCTAGTTCCCCTTTTGGCTCCAAAGGTTGGAACAGATGTTGGGAACGAGGACAAAATGGATTTTCCCCCACTGAGAGGCAGCTTTTCCTGCCATCGCTAATGGAGGCTCCTTGAAATGCTAATATACACTGTTAATGTGGCCGGGTCCTTGCATAGTGATGGTGGGAAAGGACTCTGATCCCCGACCAGCGCCTTTGTCATCGAACCCCCCAAAAATATGCTTTTCTGGGGGGGCATCTGAGGGTCCAGTGGGGCTGTGTAGGGACTGGGGTGAGGCAGTTGGAAAAAGAGAGGGAGAGGGAGAAAGCCAAGGGAGACAAATGAAAACATTCCCCGATAGAGTCCCATCCATCACCACCACACACAGAGATGGAGTGTAATGCCATCTCATCCTATTCACCCCCCCGCTCCCTCCATCCCTCCATCCCTCTTCACCCCTTCACCACACCTCTCAACTAGGGATAATAATAATTACAGATTTGAATTAGAGCAAAAGAGCTAATTACTATTTCACATGAATTCATTGATGCATTGAAAAATGATCTGGATGCCATTCCAAAATTAGGAGGCTTGATTCCAAGATTAATGGGAAGTACTTTGTCTTACTCTTTTTTTAAACTGAAAGAAAAATTAAATGTTTCAGGATGCGTAGCCTATGTGAAGCCAGACTTTGGCCTCGTATTAATAATGGCGCCGGAGGAGATGGCTGCCGTTTTACAGTCCCCTAACCAATTGTGCTATTGTGTGTGTTTTTGCCACCATCTCTTATGGCCGAAAAGAGCTTCTTAGATATCAGGACAGCGATTACTCACCCCGGAGTCGGACGAGTGTGGTCACTCACAGGAGAAAGAGACAGAGATTTCGGGGACATAGGTCTGGGTACCTTGTAAGGATCCGACGGCGAGTCGGTAATCTACCTTTACCATCGGTCATATTAGCCAACGTACAATCATTAGATGATAAAATAGACAAACTACGAGCACGTATATCCTACCAACGGGACATTAAAATCTGTAATATCTTATGTTTCACCGAGTCGTGGCTGGACGATGACATGAATAACACACAGCTGGCGGGTTATACTCTTTTTCGGAAGGATAGATCAGCCGCCTCTGGTAAGACAAGGGGTGGCGGTTTATGTATATTTGTAAACAACATCTGGTGCACAAAATCTAAGGAAGTCTCAAGGTTTTGCTTGCCAGAGGTGGAGTATCTCTTGATAAGCTGTAGACCACACTATTTACCAAGAGAGTTTTCATCTATATTCTTCGTAGCTGTCTATTTACTACCACAAACCGATGCTGGCACTAAGACTGCACTCAATGAGCTGTATACGGCCATAAGCAAACAGGAAAATGCTCATCCAGAGGTGGCGCTCCTAGTGGCCGGGGACTTTAATGCAGGGAAACTTAATTCTGTTTTACCTCATTTCTACCAGCATGTCACATGTGCAACCAGAGGGAAAAAACTCTAGACCACCTTTACTCCACACAAAGCTCTCCCTCGCCCTCCATTTGGCAAATCTGACCATAATTATATCCTCCTGATTCCTGCTTACAAGCAAAAATTAAAGCAGGAAGCACCAGTGACTCAGTCAATAAAAAGTGGTCAGATGAAGCAGATGCTACGCTACAGGACTGTTTTGCTAGCACAGACTGGAATATGTTCCAGTCTGGAACACACCACATGTTCCAGTCTGGTGTATACCACATCAGTCACTGGCTTCATCAATAAGTGTATCGATGACGTCATCCCCACAGTGACTGTATGTACATACCCCAACCAGAAGCCATCAAATAGGCAAAGCGTCAATACAGGACTAAGATTGAATCGTACTACACTGGCTCCAATGCTCGTCGGATGTGGTGTAACGGATGTGAAATGGCTAGCTAGTTAGCGGGTACGCGCTAATAGCATTTCAATCGGTTACGTCCATTGCTCTGAGACTTGAAGTAGGGTTTCCCCTTGCTCTGCAAGGGCCGCGGCTTTTGTGGAGCGATGGGTAACGACGCTTCGTGGGTGACTGTTGTTGATGTGTGCAGAGGGTCCCTGGTTCGCGCCCGGTGTCGGGGAGAGGGGACGGTCTAAAGTTATACTGTTACATTGATGCTGTTGACCCGGATCACTGGTTGCTGCGGAAAAGGAGGAGGTTGAAAGGGGGGTGAGTGTAACGGATGTGAAAGGCTAGCTAGTTAGCGGGTACGCGCTAATAGCGTTTCAATCAGTTACGTCACTTGCTCTGAGACTTGAAGTAGGGTTTCCCCTTGCTTTGCAAGGGCCGCGGCTTTTGTGGAGCGATGGGTAACGACGCTTCGTGGGTGACTGTTGTTGATGTGTGCAGAGGGTCCCTGGTTCGCGCCCGAGGTCGGGGCGAGGGGACGTACTAAAGTTATACTGTTACAGTGGCAGGGCTTGCAAACTATTACAGACTACAAAGGGAAGCACAGCCACGAGCTGCCCAGTGACACAAGCCTTCCAGGCGAGCTAAATTACTTCTATGCTCGCCTCGAGGCAAGCAACACTGAAACATGCATGAGAGCATCAGCTGTTCCGGATGACTGTGTGATCACGCTCTCCGTAGCCGATGTGAGTAAGACTTTTAAACAGGTCAACATTCACAAGGCCGCAGGGCCAGAGGGATTACCAGGACGTGTACTCCGAGCATGGCTGACCAACTGGCAAGTGTCTTCACTGACATTTTCAACCTGTTCCTGACTGAGTCTGTAATACCAGCATGTTTCAAGCAGACCACCATAGTCCCTGTGCCCACGAACACTAAGGTAACCTGCTTAAATGACTACCGACCCGTGGCACTCACGTCTGTAGCCATGAAGTGCTTTGAAATGCTGGTCATGGCTCACATCAACACCATTATCCCAGAAACCCTAGACCCACTCCGTTTTGCATACCGCCCCAACAGATCCACAGATGACGCAATCTCAATCACACTCCACACTGCCCTTTCCCACCTGGACAAAAGGAACACCTATGTGAGAATGCTGTTCATTTACTACAGCTCAGCGTTCAACACCATAGTGCCCACAAAGCTCAGCACTAAGCTAAGGACCCTTGGACTAAACACCTCCCTCTGCAACTGTATCCTGGACTCCCTGACAGGCTGCCCCCCAGGTGGTAAGGGTAGGCAACAACACATCTGCCATGCTGATCCTCAACACGGGGGCCCCTCAGGGGTGCGTACTTAGTCCCCTCCTGTACTACCTGTTCACCCACAACTGCGTGGCCAAGCACGACTCCAACACCATCATTAAGTTTGATGATGACACAACGGTGGTAGGCATGATCACCGACAACAATGAGACAACCTATAGGGAGGAGGTCAGAGACCTGGCAGTGTGGTGCCAGGACAACAACCTCTCCCTCAACAGGAGCAAGACAAAGGAGATGATCGTGATCTACAGGAAAAGGAGGGCTGAATACACACCCATTCACATCGACAGGGCTGTAGTGGAGCGGGTCGAGAGTTTCAAGTTCCTTGGTGTCCACATCACCAACAAACTATTGTGGTCCAAACACACCAAGTAAGTTGTGAAGAGGGCACGACAACATCTTTTCCCCCTCGGGAGACTGAAAAGATTTGGCATGGGTCCCCAGATCCTCAAAAATGTCTACAGCTGCACCATCGAGAGCATGCTGACCGGTTGCATCACCGCCTGGTATGGCAACTGCTCGGCATCCGACCGTAAGGCGCTACAGAGGGTCGTGCGTTCAGCTCAGTACATCACTGGGGCCAAGCTTCCTGCCATTCAGGACCTATATACTAGGCGGTGTCAGAGGAAGGCCCAAAAAATTGTCAAAGACTCCAGTCACCCAAGTCATTGACTGTTCTCTCTGCTACCGCACGGCTAGCGGTACTGGAGCACCAAGTTTAGGTCCAAAAGACTCCCTAACAGCTTCTACCCCGAAACTATAAGACTGCTGAACAATTAATCAAATGTCCACCGTTCTATTTACATTGACCCCCCCTCTTTGTTTTTACACTGCTGCTACTCGCTGCTTATCATCTATAAATAGTCACTTTGCCCTTACCTACATGTACAAATGACCTCGACTAACCTGTACTCCCTGTATATAGCCTTGTTATTGTTATTTTATTGTGTTACTTTTTAATTACATTTTTTACGTTAGTTTATTGAGTAAATCTTTTCTTAACTCTATTTCTTGAACTGCATTGTTGGTTAAGGGCTTGTAAGTAAGCGTTTCACGGTAAGGTCTACACCTGTTGTATTCGGCGCATGTGACAAATACAATTTGATTTGATTTGATTTCTATGGTGCTTTTTATGTGGACCAGAACACACTGTACAGTAGCTGAAGATATGGTTTGAGAGTACAACCGATTGTGTCTATTTGTGAACCAGTATTGGTTGAAAAAGCATATCAATATCTTAGCTTTTTCATGTTGTACAATAGCCAATGTAGGAGACATTTCACAGCAAGGATACCACTGCATCTATTCATACACATTCATCTGCGCTGGTAGCTAATCTGTGAAAAAAGGGACTAATTTCCCGCTCTTTTCCTTGCTGTCCTGTTATCTCTCCTCCAGTTCACGCACGCAACACGCGCACGCACGCACGCACGCACGCACGCACGCACGCACGCACGCACGCACGCACGCACGCACGCACGCACGCACGCACGCACGCACGCACACACACACACACACACACACACACACACACACACACACACACACACACACACAGATTTATCGCTGTGCAGACTCTTGTCCCCGTCAGCAGCTGGCAGGCCGGTCTGTGTGGAGCCCCAGTAAAGCCTGCTGCTGAGGCCATGTGGACACTTTAAAGCTCTTTTCTAGGGCCTGTGAAGTTGTTAAGGAGCTCTGCTACACTGTCAGTTGGCTCTGTGAATCCCATGCCAGCTGTAGGGGTGCAGCCCTCTCCCTCCTTTATCTGTCTCTCTTTCATTTTCTCTCTCTTTCGCTTTTGCTCTCACATGTTATCACGCGAGCGCAAACGCACAGTTGCAAGCACACACTCAATTCAGTTTGGCAAAGAGCTCCGTGCCATGTGTGAGAAAACGTATTTTGAAAACGAATAAGTCCAGTTATAATTAAAAATACATTTGATTTAACAATACATAATTGAACTAAAAGGTACAGTTTAAAACATTGAGAAATACAGTGCATTCGGAAAGTATTCAGACCCCTTGACTTTTTCCACATCAATCTACACACAATACCCCATAACAACAAAGGAAAAACAGGTTTTTAGAAATGTTTGCTAATTTATAGTAATAAAAAAACTGAAATATCACATTTACTTAAGTATTCAGACCCTTTACTCAGTACTTTGTTGAAGCACCATTGGCAGTGATTACAGCCTTCTTGGGTATGACACTACAAGCCTGGCACACCTGTATTTCTCCTATTCTTATCTGCAGATCCTCTCAAGCTCGGTCAGATTGGATGGGGAGCGTCGCTGCACAGTTATTTTCTGGTCCATCCATAGATGTTCGATCGGGTTCAAGTCTGGGCTCTGGCTGGGCCACTCAAGGACATTCAGAGACTTGTCCCGAAGTCACTCCTGTGTTGTCTTGGCTGTGTGCTTAGGGTCATTGTCCTGTTGGAAGGTGAAGCTTCGCCCCAGTCTGAGGCCCTGAGCACTCTGGTGCAGGTTTTCATCAAGGATCTCTCTGTACTTTGCTCCATTCATCTTTCCCTTGATCCCGACTAGTCTCCCAGTCCCTGCCTCTGAAAAACATCCCCACAGCATGATGCTGTCATTACCATGCTTCACCGTAGGGATGGTGTCAGGTTTCCTCCAAAAGTGACACTTGGCATTCAGGTCAAAGAGTTCAATCTTGTTTCTCATTGTCTGAGTCCATTAGGTGCCTTTTGGCAAACTCCAAGCGGGCTGTCATGTGCCTTTTACTGAGGAGTGGCTTCCCTCTGGCCACTACCACAAAGGTCTGATTGGTGGAGTGCTGCAGAGATAGTTGTCCTTCTGGAAGGTTCTCACATCTCCACAGAGGAACTTTGGAGCTCTGTCAGTGTGACCATCAGGTTCTTGGTCACCTCCCTGACCAAGGCCCTTCTCCCCAGCTCTAGGAAGAGGCCACTGTGTTCTTGGGGATCTTCAATGCTGCAGAAATGTTTTGGTACCCTTCCCCAGATCTGTGCCTCGACACAATCCTGTCTAGGAGCTCTACGAACAATTCCTTCGACCTCATGGCTTGGTTTGGGACTTTATATAGACAGGTGTGTGTCTTTCCAAATCATATCCAATCAATTGAATTTACCACAGGTGGACTCCAATCAAGTTGTAGAAAAATCTCAAGGATAATCAATGGAAACAGGATGCACCTGAGCTCAATTTCGAGTCTCATAGCAAAGGGTCTGAATACTTATGTAAATAAGGTATTTCTGTTTTAGGTATTTTATAAATTAGCAAACATTTTCAAAAACCTGTTTTCGCTTTGTCATGATGGGGGGTATTGTGTGTAGATTGATGAGGGGAAAAAAACAATTGAATCCATTTTGGAATAAGGCTGTAACGTAACAAAATGTGGAAAAAGGGAAGGAGTCTGAATACTTTCCGAATGTACTGTATCCTTGGGCTCAATCTGTACCACTATACTTGAAGGCTATACCATTCACAGATTCAGTCCTTTTTCAGGAAATACATTCTGGGCACCTTTCTGATATTCAAATCTGTGCTCAGATTCCAGAGCGACCCAAGGACGTGAGTGAACATCTGTCTGAGTGCATACCTGTCGGCTACTCAATCAAATCCTAAACTTGACATTCTAGCTACTCTGTTGATTGCTCAAGTACTATGAGACTATTTAGGTACCCTGTACGTTCCAAATAAACATTTAAAAAAGTTACCGTGTATAGAGTACAATAGGAGTTTACAAGACATTTGGTAGTAGTAGTTTGATTTAGAGATACTAATTGATGGAACTTCTAGTCACATTCCAGACTTATGGATACATATAACTCATAAGGGTTCTTCTCAACATGCCCATGCCTCTACCCAGCCTAATTTCTCCAGAGACTCACCGTGCAAGCTGGCGTCCTCTCACTCCACAGCTGCCTGTATTTCTATAGGGTCTTCTGTGTGAGGAAACGTGTTGGCAATCCTGTGAAACACACCTTTCACACGCGGTGTGATACTGCTACTGCTGCAGTCATTGTGTGCTAGGCCTCAACTCCTCCTGTGATCTGTATCCACCCTGTGTTTGTGTGTGTGTGTGTGTGTGTGTGTGTGTGTGCCGGTATATATGTGCGTGTCTGTGTCTTCTGTGCAACAGTCTGTCACCGTACAGATCTGGCAACGCTCTCAGGTGTAAGGGTGTCGCCTCACCTGACAAGATTATCTCGCACCACATTTGTAATGTGTTTCTCCCCCTCTATTTATACTGAACAAAAATATAAACCCAACATGCAACAATTTAAACGGTTTTACTGATTCACTGTTCATATAAGGAAACTGAAATAAATAAATGAGGACCTAATCTATGGATTTCACATGACTGGGATTACAGATATGTATCTGTTGGTCACAGATACCAAAAAAAAAAAAGTAGGGGCGTGGATCAGAAAACCAGTCAGTATCTGGTGTGACCACCATTTGCCCCATGCAGCGCGACACGTCTTCTTTGCATAGAGTTCATCAGGCTGTTGATTGTGGCCTGTGGAATGTTGTCCCACTCCTTTTCAATGGCTGTGCGAAGTTGCTGGATATTGGCGGGAACTGCAACACTCTGTCGTACACATCGATTCAGAGCATCCCAAACATGCTCAATAGGTGACATTTCTGGTGAGTATGCAGGCCATGGAAGAACTGGGACATTTTCAGCTTCCAGGAATTGCGTACAGATCCTTGCAACATGAGTCTGTGCATTATCATGCTGAAACCTGAGGTGATTGCGGCTAATGAATGGCACGACAATGGACCTCAGGATCTTGTCACAGTATCTCTGTGCAAACAAATTGCCATCGATAAAGTGCAATTGTGTTCATTGTCCACAGATTATGCCTGCCCATATCATAACCCCACCACCACCATGGGGCACTCTGTTCACAACGTTGACATCAGCAAACCGCTCACGCACAACGCCGCTATACACGTGGTCTGCAGTTGTGAGGGCAGTTGGACGTACTGTCAAATTCTCTAATACAACGTTGGAGGAGGCCAATGGTAGAGAAATGAACAGGAAATTCTCTGGCAACAGCTCTGGTTGGCAACTCTGCAGTCAGTATGCCAATTGCACACTCCCTCAAAACTTGAGATATTCTCTCTCTTTGTTTACACAGGTGAAGACCCATGATGCTCCTTGCAGTTTCTGCCCCCCAGATGACAAACTGTGACAAAGATCTGTGACCAAGATGTGTGACACAATGTTGAGTGGAAACCTCAAACTGTCACAAGTTTGACCAGTTTGTCACCAAGCCCATAACAATGACCCTTTCCATCTGTGTGTTGAGACATTATTTCTTGTCGTGTAGCACTGCAGCAATACTAAATATTTTTCAAAGTGGTGAAAGCTGTAGTGACAAGATTGGCTTCCCATTTTAGCTGACTTGATCGATTTTCTTCAACGGAAGGCTGGCTTTGTGAGTGGGGATCTCAATCTGTTGAGGCCCCAGCGGTGGCTGGAACAAACAAGCGTGCCGTGTCCAAGGGGGACATTGATTGGTGCTATTTTTTGCTTTGCCACATGACAGATGCAGCATGTTCACAGGAAAACATCCATGCTCACACCTGTTTGGCTGAATTGGATGTGCGACACAGCACCACTGTTGCTGTGAATGTTGTCACAAAGAGTGAAGCACAGCACAGATGATGGTGATTGAGAATATTATGCATTCTGGTTTGGTTTAGCACTGACCATCCATGTGTGATGTACAAGGAAAGCTATTGCAGAATACTGAATTTGAACAATGCAAAGTTGAATGGAGCACTTTTTGTATAAATGTGTATTTTCTCATCAATGTACAGGATTGTCCAGTATGTACCTATTTTCCACTCTTTAATGTGTTACTACTAACTTTCATCCATAGGCCCATAAAGATGTAGGATCTTAATTTGAGCCAGTTCGCTACAGCAGGAAAATAATCCCGCAGCAACAGGAAATGTGAATTATTATGTGGATTATAATTAATGGACATTTTGGTAAGGGTTGATACATTTTTCGTAAAGGAAAATCAAATCAAACTTCAGAAGCCTTTTTAAACCTTAAATAGACTACAAGTTTTAAATTACCTGCATTGCATGACAGTTCTCCTGCAACAGGGTGATCAAATTAAGATCCTACATCTGTACACGCCACATTGCCTGACAGCATTTCCATAACACACGTATACCAGCTTCCGGCTTAACATACAGGGGCAGTCTGTCGACTGTTGATTTAAAAAAAGGATAACTGTATATTATCCCTTCATATACACGTCAACCAGGAAGATTAAAAAGCAGAGCGACATCCTGATGAGTTTTTTGGCACATGCGACAGTTTTGAATAAAAAAAACGGAGGGAAAACAGATAGTGTAGGGCTTGTTTGACGCAGGTAGGATTATAAGCACTAATATCTTATAAGTGATTGTAATGACCATCTGGTCCTTTATGGAGTACTCACAGCCAGACAGCTCAGAGTTGGCATGCATATCTGCTGCACGACTGATTCCTTTGAGCATTCGTGTTTCAAATTCACTCACCTTGTGTATGAGCATTTCTTCTATACACTAAAGGCACCGCAAGAGCAGATGCCCATCCTAGTTGTCTATATTCAAGTAATAAATACCAATAACATATGCACATCATCCCGTCTGAAGACAGTTCCAAATGGGAAAACAGTGATTTTGCAGTTTAACTTTAGTAAATACTTCAACAACATCAATTCTAATCCATAACCACTCCAGCAGGCTAAGTAGTGACAGAAGGGGTTTGGAAACAGTATAAGGATACTCAAAGCTATAAAACCACATTTATGGACAGGACAATTCAAACCCTAGATCTAACAAACCAAACCTACAGATCCCCTCACAGAGGTCTTCTCTGGACAGATATAGCAGTCTTTGACTATGTGTGCGTCACAGTGCGTGGCTGTTTGTGTGTGTCGGTATACGGGTCTTAGCCCAGTGGCAGGTGTCTCATACCTGCCCAGTGTTTGCAGTCTGGCCTCTCTAAGCGCCTGGCCTGCTTGCCTGTCTGCAGCAGATTACAGACCAAGAGCAGCAGATGGGTGCCGACCTCAGCATCCACACCAAGTGGGCTAGGCTACACAAGGCTAAGTTAGCGAGAGGGGAGAGAGACGTGATGTACTCCACACTGCACCGTAGCTAAAGACATTAAGGCACTAATCTAACAGGAGTAAAGGCTCCCCTATCACTCCACACGTGATACATTGTAAAAGTGGTACTGGCACGGACCCTGTATTTAGCTTCCTCCCTTATTTCTTGTTTTTATTTCATTTGTATTGTCTTATTACTTTCACTTTTTTGATATTGAATGCTGCACTGTTGGGTAAGGCTTGCAAGTTAAGCAGTTCGATGTACTTGTGCACGTGACAAAGAAAACAAAAAACTTGAACTTCTGTATCTTGGCCTGCACAAGTAGCATGATGCGGCTATTGCGCTAGGCTAGGCTAACCGGTCACTGAAGGCTGATGGTTTCAAGGCTTCGGTGCTGACAGTAGACTTTTAGAGCCCGGCAATGTACTCTCAGTGGCAAATCCTGACGGTGATGAGACACTGTGGTAGTGGCTTTTTCATGTGTCAGTGTGCCTAGTCCTGGGCTAGTTATGGCTTCTTTCCTTCATATGGTGTCCAGATTTCTCTGCTGGGACCGAGAGATGAGTTGTCTTGTCTCTCCGTCTCTCCAACTTCTGGAACTTTAGCTCCTATAGTCTTCTCAGCCGCAGCTGTTTGCTCCAGACCCCTGTTTTCTTTCTTATTTTATGGTCTTCATGCAGATAGTGTCACTGAAGTGACAACATGCTCCTGGAATGGAGACTATTTGGCAGCGCTGCGCACACAGACACCTCTCTGTGTGTTTCTCACGTCTCGGCTTGCACCGCCGGTGCCGTTCCCCTTCATGTAGCTGTGGCCGCGTGGTTTTGCAGTGGCTAGCGGACACACATGAAAGGGAGGGAAGTGTCACCCAGGCTGATTGATGAAAGCTCCTCGGGGGGCTGTATATGTGTGTGTGTGTGTGTGTGTGTGAGAGTGTTTTTGTATGTGTAATGTGTGTGTGTCGGGGAGATGCGTCCCCAGCTGGAGGTGGCCCCAGGGGTCCGTGTTTTCCAAACAGGAAGTGGGTGTCATCGTCTCAAGAAGTGTCTTTGGGACAAAACGGTACATCTGTGTGTCTCCAGCTTCCTTTATATCTTTCTCCTTTGCATTATAGACACACACACGCACGCACACACACACACACACACACACACACACACACACACACACACACACACACACACACACACACACACACACACACACACACACACACACACACACACACACACACACACATACAGTCTACACATACCCACACACACCTATACACACTGGCTTATAGCAGTTTGTCTTCATTTCCCTCTGCGCCCTGCATGGCTGCTCAGTCGACAGCCGTCTTCCTCCCGCCGAATGTGTCCGCTTCCCATTTACATCTGTTGGCTTGTTAGAGCTGAGCAGACACAATAGTGCTCTAATAATGACTAATTAGCCAGCCAAATTGGGACTGCCGTGCTCAACGACCAGGGGGCGGAGCCTCGAGGGGGGTGGAGTTGAGGAAGTGGAGGCGTGAGTGCAAGCTCAGAATACACTCATTACTCATTCACAGTAGTTAGTTATGTTGAAGGGTACGATAGGATCCAAGACTATCGCTGTTCAAGAGGGTCGGGTAACATTAAAGTAGATGAGATATCATGACTGTCAAGTCGTAATGAACACAATTATCACCCTAGTCATGACAACATGGCAGTGGCTGTGGCACCATGCTCCTACAGAGGTGTTGACATGTGTTTTCTGTGGGCTCTCATGGTCTCATCCCTCCTGGACTGACCTCACAGTGCTGTGTATGTGTTGGGGCAAATTAGTTTTCAGCTTGACTGCTTGTGTGTGTAAATGAGTCTGGAAGGCAATGTAATCACCTAAGATTGGGGAATGGGCCCAGTGTGTGTGTGTGGGTGGGTCAGTACGTGGGTGTGTGCTTTTTTGTGTGTGTATGCACTCATGCATGTGTGTGTGTGTGCTTGTCAGCGGTGGTGGTGAAGGGAGCTGGACCCTAGCCAAGCCCCTGACAGGTCCATTTTGGTTGGCCCTCTTGAGGATCTAGCACTCACTTGAGGGACGTCTGAGAGAGAGTGGAGAAAGGAGAGGCCTATGTTCACATGTACATTCACTGATCACGGAGAGAGCCACAATGACTCTGCACTATTCACCCATGGGAATACTTTCTCTCTCTTTCTCTTTCTTTCTCTTTCTTTCTTTCTTTCCTTCTTTCTTTCTTTCTTTCTTTCTTTCTTTCTTTCTTTCTTTCTTTCTTTCTTTCTTTCTTTCTTTCTTTCTTTCTTTCTTTCTTTCTTTCTTTCTTTCTTTCTTTCTTTCTTTCTTTCTTTCTTTCTTTCTTTCTTTCTTTCTGTCTTTCTTTCTATCCCCATCCTTGCATCTTTACCCACCACTTAGTTTCCCCACCATTTTCCCAGTTAAATCCTTTTAATTCTCTCTTTTAGTATTTTTAGACAATACCTCAGGGGACCTGGTCAAATCTGGAACCAATTGTTTTGTTCTTGCCATGGGCTCCAAGCGATTTTCTACAATGAATTATTGTAATGACTACTTTTCTGTTTGTTTTGCCCAAGTTATAAACAGGCTCTTATGAATTACCAATGCAGAGGGAGGCTATTGCCTCTAGCACATCAAAGCGAGTACAAAGACCCAATGAACGAGTCCAGAACGGGTGCAAATCTGGGGGAGGAAATTAAACAAGCTGGAACCTGTTTTGATATGCAGTAGCTTTTCATAGCCTGCTCAGATTAAAACCAATATCGCCCAACATTTTTGGGTGAGTTGGCGGGTATTTCTTAGTTCACACACTATTCCCGTTTCCACTAGGGTTGGGGTCAATTCTATTTTCATTTTGTTAAATTAGGGGATAGATTTGAAGATATTAGCATCATAATGGTCAATGGACCAGAACTGCAATATACTGGATCTGTCTATTTGCAGCCTGGATTGAAATGACTAAAATCAGTTGCCCAGTCAGTCAGTGGTGCTAAGTGGCATGTGCATGCAACTAATAAATAGGTGAGGTCCAAACCATCAAGTTTGCAGACGACACAACAGTCGTCGGTGTGGCCTCCCGAATGGCGCAGCGGTCTAAGGCACTGCATCTCAGTGCTATAAGCGTCACTACAGACCCTGGTTCGATTCCAGGCTGTATCACGACCGACCTTGATTGGGAGTCCCATAGGGCGGCGCACAATTGGCCCAGCGTCATCCGGGTTAGGGTTTGGCTGGGATAGGCCGTCATTGTAAATAAGAATTTGTTCTTAACTGACTTGCCTAGTAAAAAAAATAGTAGGCCTGATTACCAACAATAATGAGACAGCATACAGGGAGGAGGTGAGGGCCCTGTTTGAGGGGTGCCAGGAAAATAACCTCAATGTCAGCAAAACAAAGGAGCTGATTGTGGACTTCAGGAAACAGCAGAGGGAGCACGCCCCTGTCCACATCGGCGGGACCGCAGTGGAGAGCTTCAAGTTCCTTGGTGTACACATCAGTGACAATCTGAAATGGTCCACCCACACAGACAGTATGGTGAAGAAAGCGCAACAGCTCCTCTTTAACCTCAGACAGCTGAAGAAATTTGGCTTGGCACCTAAGACCCACACAAACTTTTACAGATGCACAATTGAGAGCATCCTGTCGGGCTGTATCACCGCCTTGTACGGCTAACTGCACCGCCTGCAAACGCAGGGCTCTCCAGAGGGTGGTGCGGTCTGTCCAATGCATCACCGGGGGCACACTGCAAGCCCTCCAGGACACCTCCAGCACCCGATGTCACAGCACGGCCTGTTCACCCCGCTATCATCCAGAAGGGGAGGTCAGTACAGGTGCATAAAAGCTGGGACCGAGAGACTGAAAAACAGCTTCTATCTCAAGGCCATCAGACTGTTAAATAGCCATCACTAGCCGGCTTCCACCCGGTTACTCAACCCTGCACCTTAGAGGCTGCTACCCTATATACATAGACATGGAATCACTGGCCACTTTAATATTGGAACCCTGGTCACTTTAATAATGTTTACATACTGCTTTACTCATCTCATATGTATATACTGTATTCTATTCTACTGTATTTTAGTCAATCAATGCCACTCCGACATTGCTCGTCCTAATATTTCTAGATTTCTTAATTCCATTCTTTTACTTCTAGATGTGTGTATTGTTGTGAATTGTTAGATACTACTGCACTGTTGGAGCTAGGAACACAAGCATTTCGCTACACCCACAATAACATCTGCTAAATATGTTAATGTGACCAATACATTTTGATTTGATTTGATGAGCTAGCTTAGCCGCTGTATCCATCTGACCCCAGCAGTGGGGCTAATAGCTAATGTCATCAGCCCAGCTCACTGGGGAGATTTGTAATCGCAGACACCACACAGGGAGCGAGAGAGAGAAGGAGGGATGGGTCTGAGAGAGAGAGCGATAGAAAGAGTGAGAATGAGGGAGGGATGGCTGGAGAAAGAGAGAGAGGGAAAGAGAGCGACGGAAAGAGAGAGTGAGGTGTGTAGAGAGAGAGGATGGCGAGAGAGAGAGAGAGAGAGAGAGAGAGAGAGAGAGAGAGAGAGAGAGAGAGAGAGAAGGAGGGAGGGATGGGACATTCAATGCAGAAGAGGCCCTGGAAGAATCACCCCAAATACACAGGCATATTTCTACTCTCAGGAGACAAGGTGTTTGGGGGATCATGTAGAACTTTCTAGCCACATTCCATGATCTTCTTTACTTTCTCTGGTCAGTCACATACAGAAGCAGCAGCCTTGGACAGGAGCCTGGGACTGGGGGGCTCGCAGACTACCTCTTAAACCCATTAAGGACACCTGGGTGTGTGGCCATGCGTGGCTGCAGGCTGCAGGGAGAGCTACTGCAGTACGGAGCCCAGGAGGAGCAAGCGGCAGAAGCAGATGAACAGGATCTCACGTTGCATAACAGATCCCCTTCTCGTGAAAAACCTGCTGGCCGACCGCTAAGCAGGATTTACCTTTCACTAACGCCCCATACACACACACACACACACACACAAGCAAACACACACACGCACACACACAGTCTGATCCGCCCTCTTCGGGTTAGTTGTGTGTATGTGTATGTGTTAGTGTGTCAGCCTGTACATGTGTGTTTGCTTGTGTGGCTGTTTGTGTGTGTATGTGGTTATGTAGATACAGTAAGTGTAAGTCAGGGCAGACTACAGTCTCCTGCATCCCAATATGTCTGCTCATGCATGTTCAGGCAAAAGCCTTCACAAATGTCATTCTGCATCAGCCTCTTTCTCTGTCCGACTAAGGGGGATTGACACAGACAGGGGGTGGGGGTAATGGTTTTAACTAATAAACTAGGCCTCCATGGTGACTGCAGATGCAGCTCCAACAGAGAAAAGCCAGAGCAGCAGCGTAGGCCCATTGAGACTCGTAAACATCAACAGACTTCCACAAATAAACTCAGGGAAAAAAGAAACGCCCCTTTTTCAGGACACTGTCTTTCAAAGATAATGCGTGAAAATCCGAACAACTTCCCAGATCTTCATTGTAAAGGGTTTAAACACTGTTTCCGTGCTTGTTCAATGAACCATAAACAATAAATGAACATGCACCTGTGGAACGGTCGTTAAGACACTAACAGCTTATAGACGGTAGGCAATTAAGGTCACAGTTATGAAAACTTAGGACGCTAAAGAGGCATTTCTACTGACTCTGAAAAACACCAAAAGAAAGATGCCCAGGATCCCTGCTCATCTGCGTGAACGTGCCTTAGGCATGCTGCAGGGAGGCGTGAGGACTGCAGATGTGGCCAGGGCAATAAATTGCAGTGTCCGTACTGTGAGACGCCTAAGACAGCGCTACAGGGAGACAGGACGGATAGCTGATCGCCCTTGCAGTGGCAGACCACGTGTAACAACACCTGCACAGGATCGGTACATCCCAACATCACACCTGCGGGACAGGTACAGGATGGCAACAACAACTGGCTGAGTTACATCAGGAACGCACAATCCCTCCATCAGTGCTCAGACTGTCCGCAATAGGCTGAGAGAGGCTGGACTGAGGGCTTTTAGGCCTGTTGTAAGGCAGGTCCTCAACAGACATCACCGGCAACAACGTCGCTATGGGCACAAACCCACCGTCGCTGGACCAGACAGGACTGGCAAAAAGTGCTCTTCACTGACGAGTTGTGGTTTTGTCTCACCAGGGGTGTTGGTCGGATTTGCGTTTATCGTCGAAGGAATGAGCGTTACACCGAGGCCTGTACTCTGGAGCGGGATTGATTTGGAGGTGGAGGGTCCGTCATGGTCTGGGGCGGTGTGTCACAGCATCATTAGACTGAGCTTGTTGTCATTGCAGGCAATCTCAATGCTGTGCGTTACAGGGAAGACATCCTCCTGCCTCATGTGGTACCCTTCCTTCAGGCTCATCCTGACATGACCCTCCAGCATGACAATGCCACCAGCCATACTGCTCGTTCTGTGCGTGATTTCCTGTAAGACAGGAATGTCAGTGTTCTGTCATGGCCAGCGAAGAGCCCAGATCTCAATCCCATTGAGCACGTCTGGGACCTGTTGGATTGTAGGGTGAGGGCTAGGGCCATTCCCCCCAGAAATGTCCAGGAACTTGCAGGTGCCTTGGTGGAAGAGTGGGGTAACATCTCACAGCAAGAACTGGCAAATCTGGTGCAGTCCATGAGGAGGAGATGCACCACAGTACTTAATGCAGCTGGTGGCCACACCGGATACTGACTGTTCCTTTTGACCTCCCCTTTGTTCAGGGACACATTATTCAATTTCTGTTAGTCACATGTCTGTGGAACTTGTTCAGTTTATGTCTCAGTTGTTGAATCTTGTTATGTTCATACAAATATTTACACATGGTAAGTTTGCTGAAAATGAACACAGTTGACAGTGAGAGGACGATTCTTTTCTTGCTGAGTTCATATCTCTTAGATAGGGGCAAAAGATGAAGAGGAGGAGGAGGAGGAGAGGATTGTTTCATAGTGAAGAGAGACCACAAACGATCACATGGAACACTAATGCTGTGCAGATTTGATGATGTGTAAAATGTTACAAATTCTGAAAATTGGAAATGGTATTTATTAGAAAATGTGTGAAGAAACCCACCCCCCAAAAAGCATGATGGCAAATTTGATAATTAATCATCTAATCAAAAATAATACCACGCACAGTTATTTGTGACTATATACAATATCCATCCCATAGAAAAGAAGTAATTAATGTATTCTAATCCAGTGATCTCAAGGCCATTTCCATGCACTCTAGAACATTGAGGAAACAATGCAAATCTCTGCAGCTATGTGTGTGTGTGCGGGTGTGTGTATGCATGTGTGTCCACGTGCATGTGCTAGTGTGCCCATATTTATTTAAGCAGGTTGTCAATGGCCAATAATCCCCTCTTTATGATGACAGAATGACTTGCTCCTAACTGCTGTTCAACGTCACCCTTCAACACATCACCTCCAAAAGACCCAACCCCCTGCACAAAAGTTCCTTTGTTACCGAAGTGCTTTTACCGCTAACCCCTTGCCTTCATAACCATATGGAGCACTATACCTTAATCAGAGCAGTGGGGGTGTAGGGGTGTGTGTGTGTGTGGGGGGGGGGGGGGGGGGGGGCAGTTTGAGTGTGCTCACAAATATTAAAATAATCCCTGTGATTATGGGAGTGGTTATTAAGAGGGAATCTGGTGTGGCTGGGCGCTGGTGAGAAACAGATGTCTGATGACCCACATCTGCCGAGCATGCTGGGATATTGGAGTGCGGGGTCGCGACCCCGGCCGAGCTCACCTCTGACGCCACAGCTGTGCTGCCAGGGCTATTGGGCTGCTCGCCGTAGTTGGTCAGCTGGGCGGGCCGCAGTGCACAACCTTCAGAGGAGACAGGGTCATGGGACGTAGAGAAAGATGGAGAAGGAGAGAGAGAGAGAGAATGAGAGAGAGACATAGGGAGAGAGAGGAGGGAGAGACGTTTTGCAGTCATTACGTTTACAGCATGTGTTTATGTTATGTGTAGGTGACTGAACAGGTAATGCAAGCAGTCATAATGACTAATGCCAGTTCAGCACTATAATGATCAATAGTACCAAGGCAAAGGTTTTAACTCAAGTGTTATTGAGTTATGTCGGGTAAAGTGCATCATAACTAAATTGAAAACAAGTCAGATGTATGTATTTCTTCACAGATGTACAGTGCCTTCGGAAAGGATTCAGACCCCTTGACTTTTTCCACATTTTGTTACGTTACAGCATTATTCTAAAATGGATTAAAAAAATACAAAATCCTCAGCAATCTACACACAATATCCCAAAATGTTTGCAAATGTATTAAAAATAAAAACAGAAATACATTATTGACATAAGTATTCAGACCCTTTGCTATGAGACACGAAGTTGAGCTCAGGTGCATCCTGTTTCCATTGATCATCCTTGAGATGTTTCTACAACTTGATTGGAGTCCACCTGTGGTAAATTCAATTGATTGGACATGATTTGGAAAGGCACACACCTGTCTATTTAAGGTTCCACAGTTGACAGTGTATGTCAGAGCAAAAACCAAGCCATGAGGTTGAAGGTATTGTCCGTAGAGCTCTGAGACAAGATTGTGTAGAGGCACAGATCTGGGGAAGGGTACCAAAACATTTTTGCAGCATTGAAGGTCCCCAAGAATACAGTGGACTCCATCATTCTTAAATGGAAGATGTTTGGAACCACCAATACTCTGTGGCTGCTCGGCCAAACTGAGCAATCGGGGGAGGAGGGCCTTGGTCAGGGAGGTGACCAAGAACCTGATGGTCACTAGAGTTCCTCTGTGGAGATGGAAAAACCTTCCAGAAGGACAACCATCTCTGCAGCACTCCATCAATCAGGCCTTTATGGTAGAGTGACCATACGGAAGCCACGCCTCAGTAAAAGGCACATGACAGCCTTTACTAAAGGACTCTCAGACCATGAGAAACAAGATTCTCTGGTCTGATAAAAACCAAGACTCTTTTGCCTGAATGCCAAGTGTCACGTCTGGAGGAAACATGGCACCATCCCTACAGTGAAGCATGGTGGTGGCAGCATCATGTTGTGGGGATGATTTTTAGCAGTAGGGACTGGGAGACAGGATCGAGGCAAAGATGAATGGAGCAAAGTACAGAGATATCCTTGATGAAAACCTTCTCCAGAGTGCTCAGGACCTCAGACTGGGGCGAAGGTTCACCTTCCAACAGGACAACGACCCTAAGCACACAGCCAAGACAACGCAGGAGTAGCTTATGGAAAAGTCTCTGAATGTCCTTGAATGGCCCAGCCAGAGCCTGGACTTGAACCCGATGGAACATCTCTGGAGAGACTTAAAAATAGCTCTGCAGCAATGCTCCCCACCCAACCTGACAGAGCTTGAGAGGGTCTGCAGAGAAGAATGGGAGAAACTCCCCAAATACAGGTGTGCCAAGCTTGTAGCGTCATATCCAGGAAGACTTGAGGCTGTAATTGCTATCAAAGGTGCTTCAACAAAGTACTGAGTAAAGGGTCTGAATACTTATGTAAATGTGATATTTCAGATTAAGTTTTTAAATAAATTAGCTACAATTTCTAAAAAACTGTTTTTGCTTTGTCATTATGGGGTATTGTGTTTAGATTGATGAGGGGAACAAAACGATTTAATCAATTTTAGAATGAGGCTGTAACCTAACACAATGTGGAAAAAGTCAAAGGGTCTGAATACTTTCCGAAGGCACTTGTACGTTGCAATAATGCAGGCAGTCGATGATAACAAATGGTGACGTCAGTTAATGGCAGTTAATAATAACTGAACCAACATGGGTTCAAATAAAGGTGATACTGAATACTGAATTTAAGTATCTTACATACTGAGCTTTGGGCTGTAGAATCAGTAGGGGGCTTCGAACTAGCAAAGATACACTGAAACACAAAGAACAAACGATAATTGAAAACGGCTTGTTGGACATGAACAGAATGAGGACATGTGGGAAAGAGGATTTGAGTTGTTCTTTTTGCACACAAAAAATGTGTTTTGGTCATTTATTTTATATCCCAAGAAGAGTGGATGGTTTCTGATCTCAGATAGCGAGGACGATCCACGGAATGAGTGTCTTTTGCTTCTCTTCTCTTCTATTTTAAGTAGAAATTGTGCACAAATATTGCATTTTAAAAGCCTGTTAATATTACTCGAAGTGCCTTTTAATATAGAACACATGTACAATTTAACAAATCCGATTTTTAGTATGAATGAAGACTTGCTAAAGTGCCATAATTCTGCATTTGGACATGTCCCTCTGTGCATCCTTTGTGACTTCTAGGAAGATTTGAACCTACTTAACCCCAACAGTTCTCCACGTTCACCATCATCGAAACAGTCCTGAAAGGTGCAAACACAAAACAGGAAACAACTACCCACAAACACCAGGTGGGAAAAGGCTACCTAAGTATGGTTCTCAATCAGAGACAACGATAGACAGCTGCCTCTGATTGGGAACCATACCAGGCCAAACACATAGAAAAGAAAACAGAAAAAAAACATAGAATTCCCACCCCAACTCACGCCCTGACCAAACCAAAATAGAGACATAAAAAAGGAACTAAGGTCAGGGCGTGACACTGTCCCTCATTTTACGGTCAACTCTGTTACTTGAACTCTCATTTAAATATGGTGAAATTATTCCTTTTTAAATATATAAAAAAATAAACATTGAACATCTAATAGACAAATCATAGTTGAAAAGCAGGTGACCTGGTTCTAATCTTAATGGCCGTTTTGTGGCGGGAAACTGAGCGGGTTAAGTATAACACGTCAACCCTGTTACCCATAGATAGACAGGCTAACAATGACATTTTTTTTCTGTCAAGCTTGCATTCAATTGCCCTTCCCTGTTGCACACAACACGCTTCCATTCCCCCTGTCACAAGGGGATCTATGAATTATTTAAGTAACAACTTTGTTACTTTATTTGGCACTTAATAGGCACTTACTATATTATAGTATATTATAGTATTCTTTTATTGAACCGTTTGAGATGGGAAAACATGTTTTTTTATGAAGTTGAACATGTGCTCTTTATGACAGAATGTAAATATTCGGCTAAATAACATAAAATCACCAAGATACACTACTCAAAAGGCACCTAATTGGTGGAACAACCCAGCTCTATGATGGAACCAGACAGGACTTTTGGCAGTCACCGCGGTTCACACAGTATGACTCACTCAAGGTTAAGAAAGGTTCATCAAAGGTTTGCCCCACTGTATGAAGATTACAATTGCCTACACAAGGCTACAATATTTCCAGGACACTTATTACATGATATATGCATTAGTGGGGCACTTTTTGGTTAGCTGGCTACATACACAGTCAGAATACCCCTTATTATGTTGATTTCAATTCATTAGTCTTACTTACATTTTCACATTCTTTTTAATTTAGCAGACACTCTTATCTAGAGTGACTTACAGGAGCAATTAGGGTTAAGTGCCTTACTCAAGGGCACATTGACAGATTGTTCACCTAATCGGCTCAGGAATTCAAACCAGCGGCCTTTTGGTTACTGGCCCAACGCTCTTAACCAGTAGGCTACCTGCCGCCCTGCATGATGAAACAAGTTGATAATGTATTCTTCGGTGGAAGCTGCTATGCCTAAAACAACATCAGACCCCTACTTTTGGACACTTAAGTAGATGAAGTGGGACACCATTTTATCATTTTATTTTATCATTAGATAAAAGTGTCCCACTTCACATGTCACTTGTTATGAGGCTTATAGATAACACATGCTCTGTTTTTCACAATTTTGAGTCAATTACCTTCTACTAGACCATCTCCATGCTATTGGGAAATTGATTTGGCGACACTCCAAGCTCTTGGTGAAAATCTAAATGAATCAAATCAAATTGTATTGGTCACATACACATATTTAGCAGATGTTATTGTGAGTGTAGCGAAATGCTTGTTTTCCTAGCTCCAACAGTGCAGTAGTATCTAACAATTTAAAGGAGTCTGCACAGATTTGAAATCTTTATTATTCCCCAAATGATGTCCCCTTTCATTAATTGAGCGTCTTTTCGATCTTACATGTCATTGTCATTCCTTTCCTTATTTACCTGTGATGGTTCCCCTTAATTCCTTCCACTGTCATCATCTGCTGTTTATGTGCTACATAGCGTCTAGACTCGATTTAGAGATGTTACGAACAACTGAAACAACATGTTTCAACGTACTTTAGAAGATCTAATGAAGGACATAACATCTAAATTGATGAAAGGTGTTTGTATGACGGAAAAGGTCCCTGTCCCACTGTTCAAACACCCTTCAGGGGAAGTGGGAAAGTACTATAAATCTGATTTTCATAAAATATAAAAGCTGTTTACATGAATGGTTATTATATTTCAAAACACTATATATAATTATTAATTGTAAAAAAAAAAAAATCATTCACAGAACACATGCAGCAACAACCCAATAACATTTGTTGTGATTGGTTTGCCAAATTACCATAGTACAGTAACCTTAAACACAAAAGTCCCACTACACCTGACGTCCCACTAATAATGACTTCACCCTATGTGTTCATACGGTGTGTGCATGTTTCAATGTACAGTATGTATGATTAACAGGTTTCTATAAATGTGAGCGGTCATTGAGTTGCTTCTTCATATGGTATTACCATTGGTTTCAGTCTGGCCAAGCAGTCTGAGGTACCAGACAGAGCCCTGACCTCTTTCTCGACATGCAACTCTCTCCCTAGTAGCTGGCACAGTGCCCCTCCTCTCTATCTCTCTCTCTCCCTAGTAGCAATACCTGGCACAGTGCCCCTCCTCTCTATCTCTCTCTCTCCCTAGTAGCAGTACCTGGCACAGTGCCCCTCCTCTCTATCTCTCTCTCTCCATAGTAGCAGTACCTGGCACAGTGCCCCTCCTCTCTATCTCTCTCTCTCCATAGTAGCAGTACCTGGCACAGTGCCCCTCCTGTCTATCTCTCTCTCTCCCTAGTAGCAGTACCTGGCACAGTGCCCCTCCTCTCTATCTCTCTCTCTCCCTAGTAGCAGTACCTGGCACAGTGCCCCTCCTCTCTATCTCTCTCTCTCCCTAGTAGCAGTACCTGGCACAGTGCCCCTCCTCTCTATCTCTCTCTCTCCCTAGTAGCAGTACCTGGCACAGTGCCCCTCCTCTCTATCTCTCTCTCTCCCTAGTAGCAGTACCTGGCATAGTGCCCCTCCTCTCTATCTCTCTCTCTCCCTAGTAGCAGTACCTGGCACAGTGCCCCTCCTCTCTATCTCTCTATCTCCCTAGTAACAGTACCTGGCACAGTGCCCCTCCTCTCTATCTCTCTCTCTCTCGCTCTCTCTCTCTCATACTAAGATATTTTTCCGCCAACTTTATCATACCGCCAACTTTTTTCCGCCTTTTATTTACACCTGTAAGGCATTACCGGTATTAAAGCCAAAACTTGTATTTCCGACTAACGACAAGTTCTGCCTACGGCTTAGTATAAATGTAGCTGTACTGCTGAGGCGGCGTTTGCACGATTTAAGCGCTGTATCCATTTAAAAATGAATTTAGGATATGTCAATCTAGCAAGCCAGGTAACTAAAAGCAACTTTCTAGACAACAATGTTTTGGTTTGTTGTTAACATTAGCTTGTTAGCTATCTAGCTGGCTGGCCAGCTCATATAATTACCAGAACATATCTGACAATGTTTTGAGTTCAACTGTAGCCAACTTTAAAAAAAAATCTTACAAGGTCATTATTTACAAATATGGCGAGCTGCTTATTGTTGCGAATGTGAAGAAATGAAAGCAGTGCTGTATTCTTGTCGGGAGAATTCGCTGTCACAAGCTTGCTGTCACTCAGGTTACCATGACAACGATTACAACAACAGGGTCAGAGTTGAATGTCTCTTGCTCCTTCCCAGCAAAAGCAATGGTGATATAAAAGACAAATGCAGACAAGAATGCGGTAAACATTTGACTGTTTGAAAGGGGACCATTTAAACATTGCCCAATAATATTTTCAGGCAACATACCGTGAATATGTGAATTAGTTCTCTCTCTCTCTCTCTCTCTCGCTCTCCTCCTCTCTGTCTCCCTATTCCACTCTCTCGCTCCATCTTTCTATCTGTCTCTCTCTTTCTCTCTCTCTCGCTCTCTCACACACTCTCTTTCGCTCTATCAGCACAACATAAATAAACCCTGGTCACAGCACATCAGCAGAGTGGGCAGCGGCGGTTTGATTGACACCGGGGGCCAGCGTCTTGACACAAGTCCATGCCCCCGTCATCATCGCTGATCGTCCCACGCTGGCCTTGGAAGTGACAGACCCACAGAGCCATTTACTCCTGTTGGTTTAGAGGCCCCCATCACAGTGCCATTCTCTCTCTCTCTCTCTCTCTCTCTCTCTCTCTCTCTCTCTCTCTCTCTCTCTCTCTCTCTCTCTCTCTCTCTCTCTCTCTCTCTCTCTCAGGGAGGAGAGATCCCTGTCTCCTGCCATTCTTCCTCCTCCCTCTCCCTCTTCCTCCTCCCTCTCGCCACCATAAATCAGAGGGAATCTGCAGGAACTTAATTAGCTTAATTGCTATGTTTGCTCTAACATAACACTGATCACTCCAGCGCTTGAGATACTGTGTTTGGATAGGGTAAAACAGATGGCCCACTTATTTTTCGTCGGAAAGATCGTTTGGGGAAAGTCAGGGACAGGATTTGGGGTGGTTCAGGGTAGTGGGGGTTTGTTATCTTTTGTATCAGGATTTGTGTGCTAGAATGATCTGTCTTTTCTAGCTCTTTAGCAAAGCCACGGCTAAGGCTAATTAACACTGCATTAGCATCCCATGCGAGCACTAACCAGCGCAACACATATTTGCTTATGACTCCACCACTGCATATTGTCTTATCATATATTGTTTCTCTGGTAGAACTGGTGGTGCTGCATCAGATGAGTACAGAGCGTCTCCAACTGCATAAGCATCCCATGCTAGCACTAACCAGCTAAGCACCTGATACGACTCCACACCTGTAATAGCACCATTATGCAGTGTTGTGTCACATATCGTTACTGCGGTACAACTGGTGGTGCTGCATCAGATACAGAGACTAGTACAGAGTGCCTCCACCATCCACCTGCCAGGTGCACACTTAATCCCCCACTCCTTCTGATTAAACACAGGCTGCCCATCCTGTTGGCTGCACAAGGTCATCCTTCTGTCACTCTCACAATAGCAGTGTGTCACAAATGGCACCCTATTGCCTACATAGTGCACTACTTCCCATAGGGTTCTGGTCAAAAGAACTGCACTCTGTAGGGAATTAGTGTGCCACTTGAGACACACGATAGGACTGTGTACCAACCTGTCCGTCTGTCCTACTTCTTCCTTTAACAGGGACAAAGGCCCTCTCAAGGCTGTCACAGTCTAAGTGTGTGCGTGTGCGTGTGTGTGTGTGCGTGTGTGTGTGTGTGTGTGTGTGTGTGTGTGTGTGTGTGTGTGCGCGCGTGTGTGTGCGTGCGTGCGTGTGCGCGCGCGTGTGTGTGTGAGTTGTGGGAGACGGAAGACATGTCAATGGGGTAATTGGGTTCGGACGCCTCGTCTTGCCTGGTCTTTTCCCAAGCTAATGGATTAAGATCCAGTCAGAAGGGGCTGTGTCCACAGCAACATCATTTGCCATTTCTGATGTGTGTCTAGAGTGCCTCTTGTGATGTGATGTGTATAGAGGCGCCTTACCTTGAAATGTCAAAGGTACCAAACTATTTGTGTATATGTATGCTGGACTGACTGGTCTATATAAGCTTGTGGTTGAAAGAAGTGTGTGTAGGGATGTATGAGTGTCTGTGTATTTGGCGGTGCATTTTGCTAGCGTCTTTAGCGACTCATAGCCCTCCCAGTGAAAACAGTAAACAGTAGGTGAGTACCGCTCTTCAGGCGCTGGAGTAGGTATGCGGATATGTAAACAATGCCACGTCTCATTTTGTTTATCCAGCCCAGGCCCGGCTTCCATAATCTCCTTCACACTCCTTCACCGTTGACACGCTGTCTTTTTCAAATACTCGGCTTCCTCTCCCTATAATATACAGGCCTATCAGTGTTCTCTTCTCATGTGTTATCTTCAGAGGAGGTTTGGTAGCATTGTGAGACAGGCATCCAACAGTCTGCATTGCGTTTTATCTGTCAAGTGGCTAAAGCCGCGGCAGTCTGGTCCCAGTCCCTATCAGTCTGGCTTACACTTTAATGTTCAACAATACCTCTTCATACAATCCCCTCTTTGTATGATTTTGAACCTCTTTTATAAACATTGTTGTGTACACTACACAGTCAAAGTAATATGACGTAGCGTGAAGGCTCCCAACTCCAGTGGAGAAGAAGGCAAAACTTTTGGAATTCATTACCTCGTATTCCTGTTGCTACGAGTCATGTCTTTCTTTTGATGCCATTTTGATTTGAGAGACCTTTGATATCTTTGAGGAGGACGACGGGGAAGCTTTGTGAAAGCGATGCACTTCCTCCCTTGCATTAGCTTGTATCCCACTGCTTGCTTTCATGTCTGATGAGATTGCGCTGTTGAGGTGAGACTGAGGTCAACTGGTTCTTTTAGGCTGCTTGTTAACACTGGAGTGTAGAAAGATACTGTAACTACAGAACTACAGATCTTCATTTGATACTCTGTCGTCGCAGGTTATTTTCCTGCGTAGCAGGAAACTCAAATTTGTAGTGCATTCAAGGATATTTCACCTTTATTCAACCAGGTAGGCCAGTTGAGAACAAGTTCTCATTTACAACTGCGACCTGGCCAAGATAAAGCAAAGCAGTGCGACACAAACAACAACACAGAGTTACACATGGAATAAACAAACATACAGCCAATAACACAATAGAAAAGTCTATATACAGTGTGTGTAAATGAGGTAAGATAAGGGAGGTAAGGCAATAAATAGGCCATAGTGGCAAAAATAATTACAATTTAGCAAATTAACACTGGAGTGATAGATGTGCAGGAGATGAATGTGCAAGTAGAGATACTGGGGTCCAAAGGAGCAAAAAAAAAAACAGTATGGGGATGAGGTAGGTAGTTGGATGGGCTATTTACAGATGGGCTATGTACAGGTGCAGTGATCTGTGAGCTGCTCTGACAGCTGGTGCTTAAAGTTAGAGAGGGAGATATTGAGTCTCCAGCGTCAGTGATTTTAGCAATTCGTTCCAGTCATTGGCAGCAGAGAACTGGAAGGTAAGGCGGCCAAAGGAGGAGTTGGCTTTGGGGGTGACCAGTGAAATATACCTGTTGGAGCGCGTGCTACGGGTGGGTGCTGCTATGGTGACCAGTGAGCTGAGATAAGGCGGGGCTTTACCTAGCAAAGACTTATAGATGACCTGGAGCCAGTGGGTTTGGTAACGAATATGAAGCGAGGGCCAGCCAACGAGAGCATACAGGTCGCAGTGGTGGGTAGTATATGGGGCTTTGGTGACAAAACGGATGGCACTGTGATAGACTACATCCAATTTGCTGAGTAGAGTGTTGGAGGCTATTTTGTAAACGACATCGCTGAAGTCAAGGATCGGTAGAATAGTCAGTTTTACGAGGATATGTTTGGCAGCATGAGTGAAGGAGGCTTGGTTCCGAAATAGGAAGCCGATTCTAGATTTAATTTTGGATTGGAGATGCTTGATGTGAGTCTGGAAGGAGAGTTTACAATCTAACCAGACACCTAGGTATTTGTAGTTGTCCACATATTCTAAGTCAAAACCGTCCAGAGTAGTGATGCTGGACGGGCGGGCAGGTGCGGGCAGCAATCGGTTGAAGAGCATGCATTTAGTTTTACTTGCATTTAAGGGCAGTTGGAGGCCACGAAAGGAGAGTTGTATGGCATTGAAGCTCGTCTGGAGGTGTCCAAAGAAGGGCCATATACAGTGTTCAAAGAAGGGCCATATACAGAATGGTGTCGTCTGCGTAGAGGTGGATCAGAGAATCACCAGCAGCAAGAGCGACATCATTGATGTATTCAGAGAAAAGAGTCGGCCCGAGATTTGAACCCTGTGGCACCCCCATAGAGACTGCCAGAGGTCCGGACAACAGGCCCTCCGATTTGACACACTGAACTCTGTCGGAGAAGTAGTTGGTGAACCAGGCGAGGCAGTCATTTGAGAAACCAAGGCTGTTGAGTCTGCCAATAAGAATGTGGTGATTGACAGAGTCTAAAGCTTTGGCTAGGTTGATGAATACAGCTGCACAGTATTGTTTCTTATCGATGGCGGTTATGATTTCGTTTAGGACCTTGAGTGTGGCTGAGGTGCACACATGACCAGCTCGGAAAACAGATTGCATAGCAGAGAAGGTACGGTGGGATTCGAAATGGTCAGTGATCTGTTTGTTAACTTGGCTTTCGAAGACCTTAGAAAGGCAGGGTAGGATAGATATAGGTCTTTAACAGTTTGGGTCTAAAGTGTCTCCCCTTTGAAGAGTGGGATGACTGCGGCAGCTTTCCAATCTTTGAGGATCTCAGACGATACAAAGAGAGGTTTAACAGGGGTTGTAACAATTGCGGCTGATAATGTTAGAAAGAGAGGGTCCAGATTGTCTAGCCCAGTTGATTTGTAGGGGTCCAGATTTTGCAGCTCTTTCAGAACATCGGCTAACTGGATTTGGGTGAAGGAGAAATGATGGAAGCTTGGGCAAGTTGCTGTGGGGGGTGCAGGGCTGTTGCCCGGGGTAGGGGTAACCAGGTGGAAAGCATGGCCAGCCGTAGAAAATGCTTATTTATCGGTGGTGACAGTGTTTCCTAGCCTCAGTGCAGTGGGCAGCTGGGAGGAAGTGCTCTTATTCTCCATGGACTTTACTTTGTGCTACAGGATGCACATTTCTGTTTGAAAAAGCTAGCCTTTGCTTTCCTTACTGCCTGTGTATATTGGTTCCTAACTTCCCTGAAAAGTTGCATATCGCGGGGGCTATTCGATGCTAATGCAGTTCGCCACAGAATGTTTTTGTGCTGGTCAAGGGCAGTCAGGTCTGGAGTCAACCAAGGGCTATATCTATTCCTGTTTCTACATTTTTTGAATGGGGCATGCTTATTTAAGATGGTGAGGAAAGACATTTTAAAGAATAACCAGGCATCCTCTACTGACGGAATGAGGTCAATATCCTTCCAGGATACCCGGGCCAGGTCGATTAGAAAGGCCTGCTCGCTGAAGTGTTTTAGGGAGCGTTTGATAGTGATGAGGGGTGGTCGTTTGACCGCAGACCCAATACGGACGCAGGCAATGAGGCATTGATCGCTGAGATCCTGGTTGAAGACAGCAGAGGTGTATTTGGAGGGCAGGTTGGTTAGGATGATATCTATGAGGGTGCCTGTGTTTATGGATTTGGGGTTGTACATGGTAGGTTCATTGATCATTTGTGTGAGATTGAGGGCATCTAGCTTAGATTGTAGGACGGCCGGGGTGTGTCCCAGTTTAGGTCACCTAACAATACGAGCTCTGACAATAGATGGGGGGCAATCAATTCACATATGAAGTCCAGGGCACAGCTGGGGGCAGAAGGTGGTCTGTAGCAAGCGGCAACAGTGAGAGACTTGTTTCTGGAAAGGTGGATTTTTAAAAGTAGAAGCTCAAATTGTTTGGGCACAGACTTGGATAGTATGACAGAACTCTGCAGGTTATCTCTGCAGTAGATTGCAACTCTGCCCCCTTTGGCAGTTCTATCTTGTCTGAAAATGTTATAGTTAGGGATGGACATTTCAGGTGTTTTGGTGGCCTTCCTAAGCCAGGATTCAGACACGTCTAGGACATCTGGGTTGGCAGAGTTATCTAAAGCAGTGAATAAAACAAACTTAGGGAGGAGGCTTCTAATGTTAACATGCATGAAACCTAGGCTTTTACGGTTACAGAAGTCAACAAATGAGAGCGCCTGGGGAATGGGCACTGCAGGGCCAGCTAGGCACTGCAGGGCCTGGATTAACCTCTACATCACCAGAGGAACAGAGGAGGAGTAGGATAAGGGTACGGCTAAAGGCTATAAGAACTGGTCACCTGGTGCTTTCGGAACAGAGAGTAGAAGGAGCAGGTTTCTGGGCACGGAAGAATAGATTCAAGGCATAATGTACAGACAAGGGTATGGTAGGATGTGAATACAGTGGAGGTAAACCTAGGCATTGAGTGACGATGAGAGAGGTATTGTCTCTAGAGACACCATTTAAACCAGGTGAGGTCACCGCATGTGTGTGAGCTGGAACAAAAGGGTTAGCTAAGGCATATTGAGCAGGGCTGGAGGCTCTACAGTGAAATAAGACAATAATCACTAACCAAAACAGCAATGGACAAAGCATATTGACATTAGGGAGAGGCATGTGTAGCCGAGTGATCATGGGGTCTAGTGAGTAGCTAGGCGGGCTGGAGACACAGCGATTCAGACAGCTAGCGGGCCGGGGCTAGCAGGCTAGCAGATGGTTCTCAGGGGGACGTCGCGACGGAAGAGTCTGTTGTAGCCCCCTCGGGCGGTTACGTCGGCAGACCAGTCGTGATGGATCGGCAGGGCTCCGTGTAGTTAAAGGGTCCAGGCCAATTGGCAAAATAGGTATTGTAGCCCAAGAAAATTGGCTGATGGACCTCTTCAGCTAACAGTCCGACAGCTTCTAGTTTCTCATTTCCACTTGAATATTTCTGACTTGATTTGCCCTAATGAAAAATGCATCAACCCTTATAAAAATGTCCTGACTACTAAGTATTTTTTAAACCTCCAGCTTTGGGATGTCAATGTGTACTTCATACGTGCATAATCAGTTTTTACCTCAAATAGCCACCAAATCCCTAGTTTAAAAGCGACTGTTTTTCTGGAAGCTGTGCTGCACCATTTTTCCTATGTTTTCCCCCATGTGGGCCAGCCCCCTAGAAATTTGAGTTCTAATCAATGAGATTCAGCCCCTCGCCATTTGAGTGACAGCTAGCAAGATGCACAAGCAGCCAGGTAAGAGAGGGAGCAATGACTTGGTGCACATATCTGCACATTTGTGACCATTTTCGGGACTTTTGGCTCGTGAACGCTACTTTCAGAACTACTGGCTAAAAAGTATACAAAAGCCCCAGAGAATCTTTTTAATTACAATCCACATAATAATTCACATTTCCTGTTATTTTCCTGCTGTGAGAAACTTGTTCAAATTAAGATAGTAAATCTGTACTTTACAGCACATTCTATACCTCCTACTGTAAATATTTCCAGGATATTTGGTATTTTAGTCTTACTTTTATTTATCGACCCTTTTCATACGCTTGTGGCTTAGTCATGACAGAGAATTAACACCTGGAATTTCTCACACGGTGCCATCGTAACGTTTGAGTTTCGGATGATTCCGTACATTTCCACTCGTCACTTTGAGAGATACGCCTCAAGGCTAGATATCTCACACCGTAGACGACGGTGGATATGTAACTAAACGGATTAACCTATGGAAGAACAGGGTGTAGTGGCACAGTAACAGTCTGTGTCCTCTTAATGAGTGAGCTGTCATCGCTCTGCGGTTCCATGCTCTTCCACAGGTGGGGTAGAATCCGGGGGACCCCACCCAGAAGCGTCCTTGTCACAGCTTTTGTGGGTATTGTGTCTGGGGGCACTCGCCGTTGGTATGTATAAATCTCACGTAAATGGAACTTCCGCTCACAACACGCACATAATCACCCCATAGTGTGTCATCAGAGGAAGTACAAGGGAAGCACACATGTTCAAAAACCAAGTATATTGAACAACTCACCATAAACATGGGGGACCTCTGTGGAAAGAGGGTTTGTTTGTGCAATGTGGAAGCAGATGTGTTAGTCAATGCAATACTTCTTAGTCAATGCTGTGTGTTGTAGACAACCATTTCCTCTGACAACCTGATTAGCCCTGAGACCCTGCTTTGCTCAATCTGCACAGGCATTTCAACTTCTCTTTTCTGTAAGAGAAACACAAAATACATGGTCTTATATTTAATTGAGCCTGCTAGCAATTTCCCTGTCTCTCGTTAACACCATGCCTTGGTCAGTATACTGCAGATAACAGGTCTATTTTATTTTGTATCTGTTGCCCTGTCTACTCTGCAGGGTAAATAGCGATGGAAGCCCATCCTGTCCCTGGGTGCCCTCTGACATCCGTGAGAAGACCCACCTTGCGAGGATGGATACGGAGAGGAGAGGGGAGGGGAGTGATGCTGTCAGGGATGCAACTTGACCCGGGGCCTTGCTGTGGCGCTGCTTTTCTGAGGGGGCCGCAGCACACTCTAATCACCCTGCCTCGCCACTTATCGAGCTGACAGCCATGGCGCCAGGCTGGAGAGAGGAGCAGAGCGAGCACTGTGTGAGGGAGGGAAGGTGGGAGGGAGGTTGAGATGAAGGGAGGGAGAGGTTAGGCAGGGAAAGAGGGAGAGGGGAGAGAGAGAGAGGTGAGAGAGCGAGAGAGCGAGAGAGAGAGAGAGAGAGAGAGAGAGAGAGAGAGAGAGAGAGAGAGAGAGAGAGAGAGAGAGAGAGAGAGAGAGAGAGAGAGAGACAGAGAGAGAGACAGACAGACAGACAGACAGACAGACAGACAGACAGACAGACAGACAGACAGACAGACAGACAGACAGACAGACAGACAGACAGACAGACAGACAGACAGACAGACAGACAGAAAGAAACAGAAAAGGCTTGGCTATCTTCCTTTTATTCCTTCTCAGAAGCGATACCCCACAATCTCGTTTTTATTGATTGTGTTGGGAATGTTGGATTACTGCTAATGGTCACCTTTCTTGCCTTTCTACCAGCGACGTAATTTCATCTAAACATTTCAGCTAAACCTGTTCTCCAAATGCAATTTGGAGAACAGCAAAAACAAGCAACATTTACTTCACCCATTATCACCTTGGCTGCTATAGCTTAATTCACCTCAGCTGATAGGTGACTTAACATTCTACAAACGCGCTCAGCACTGGGACACATAAGCCGTATACCACAGCCATCTTCCACCTCTGCACTGTTTTGAAAGAAAAGTTGTGCTGTTCCCTGCAGCTGGGTCGATGTGCTCTCAGCCATACCTCAGTGGTCTCAGCCAGCCAGGCAAATAGCCCTCCTGTCAGCTCAGAGCCGCCCACATGGTCCTAAAGCCATCCCTCTAATTCCACTAAACAGCATTTGCCTTTTAATCATGATTGGAATGATTTTAGTAGCCTATTTTAAATTGTTGTGTTGTGCTAGGGCAAGGGGGGGCAACATACGGTCCGCAGGCCGTGTCCGGCCCCCCGGACACTTCAGTCCGGCCTGCGAGACATTAAAAAAATAACAATTATTAGTATAAAATATTTTTTATCCCCAATTTCGTGGTATCCAATTGGTAGTTGTCCCATGCATTGGCAGTTGAGTCTTGTACCATCGCTGCAACTCCCGTACGGACTCGGGAGAGGCGAAGGTCGTGAGCTGTGCGTCCTCCAAAACACGACCCAGGCAAGCCGCACTGCTTCTTGACACAATGCCCGCTTAACCCGGAAGCCAGCCACACCAATGTGTCGGAGGAAACACTGTACACCTGGCGACCGTGTCAGCATGCATGCGCCCGGCCTGCCACAAGAGTCGCTAGAGCGCGATGGGATATGAAATCTCGGCCTGCCAAACCCTCTCCTAACCCGGGCGACGCTGGGCCAATTGTGCACCGGGTCTCCCAGTCATGGCCAGCTGTGACACAGCTTGGGATCGAACCCGGGTCTGTAGTGAGGCCTCAAGCACTGTGATGCAGTGCCTTAGACCACTGCGCCACTCGGGAGGCCCCCACAAATTGATTTTAACAAACAAAAAAAATGCGTCCCTCCGATGAATTTGAAAATCCCGAAGTGGCCCTCGAGCCAAAAAGTTTGCCCACCACTGTGCTAGGGTCTGGTGACTGCCATACTCTGCCATACCCAATTGACGTCCCTGCTTTCTACTTCTCACTGCTACCACATAACATTAGAACATTAACAACAGCTGTTGTTCATTTTCCTATTATCTCACTTTCAATTGCCCCTAAAATACAGGGCCATTCTATCTTGGTTTTCTTTTTAACTTAATACAAGAAGTTACAGTAAACCAGAGTTCAATCCAAATCATTTTCTCTAATCAGGTCTATTACCAGGCTTGAAAAAAAGAAAAAAAGACACCCTCATTGTGAAGTAATTCCTTCACAGACAGCTCATCTCTCTCTCTCTCTCTCTCTCTCTCTCTCTCTCTCTCTCTCTCTCTCTCTCTCTCTCTCTCTCTCTCTCTCTCTCTCTCTCTCTCTCTCTCTCTCTCTCTCTCTCTCTCTTTCTACCCTTCCTCCCTCCCTCTCTCTAGGAGCCCTCAGGTACTTATCTAATTAGCTGGGGGAAAGGCTAAATTATAGATGGCTCCCTAAATCATGCAGAGGGGGCCCTAATGTCTGCCATGTAAGGGAACACAGGAGGTATATGGGATCAGTGTGATAATGTGCCTCCCTAATTCTCGACATGTCAGGCACCATTATTCACCCAGGGGAGGACACGGGTCCAGAGCACTGGTAATATGGCACCCTTCCCCCCACCTCTGCACCCCTGCTTCCTTACCACTGACACTGTGGAAGAAAGAGGAGGAGGAGGGGTATGTTCTTTTGGGTGATATTAGTGTGAGATGAGACAAAAGGGAGGGATATTTGAGTATGAAAGACTGATATTTGATAATCGAAAGGATCAGATGAAGAGGCACAATTATATATATATATATAGTATACTGTATATTCACGTTTATTTATTGGTCTGAGATCCTTGGGGTATGAGCATCAATAAATCACTGCGTTCCGTCAAATATTTATCTCCCTTGTCGCTTCATTGAAATTCACTCCGTGCCCCGGAATTTGATTAGACGAACATAAATCTTCCTGTATAGTCAGTGACCACCATTGCTATCCCATCGGTGGGATTTGACATCTGATGGCTGTTTCACCTCTCTCCTGCTATTCTCAGCAGCTGGAAACGATTTCATTTTCATCTGCGGTCGTAAACACAGCGGACGCAGATGAAAAGTCAACACACACCAATTCCCCACATCTGCAATAGGTGCTGGGACTGAGGGAGTAGATCATTGTCCTACTATGGATAATATTTAACTAGCCCGGCGACCAAAACGCATCTCTATTGTCTTCCTTTGTTTACTGGTATTTGTCTATTTTCCTGCATTCTTTGAGTTCAGAAGGAGCTCCAAAGTGGCCAATAGAGTTGCCCTAGTGACCCCTTTTTGGCAGCAGTGCATTTTGAAGCTGGAAAGCAAACAAAACAAATCTGGGTTTTATGTAACCACTTGGACTAATATTTATGGACACTGACTCCTCCAAGCCTCCAAAACTGGACTTTTCCTTTCCCATTAGTGCTCTACGTATTCCAGATAGAGCTACTCATAGGCACTGATTCTCCTTGTGAAATATGAGATGAGAAAAGCTCTGGGTTTATGGGATCCAGAGCCAAGCCTTCACATTTATTGTCATTCATGATTATTTATATTGAGGAAACACAGGACACCCCCCGGAGATCAGATGGTTGGAGCCAGACAGCCAATAATGTTAACAGGATGGTCCATTGTACTGTGTGGGACGGGAATGTAAAGGCGTTTGGAAGACAAACATAGGGAGAGACATGAAATTTGCTCCTTCGGGCAATGTCTCATCATTGGATTGCTGAAACTGACACAGACACATAAAGAATAAAGGTATACTTCAAGCGTCAAGCATGTTGACTGGTTTAGAGATTAGATACCCGTGTCTTTTCACAGAAAAAGTTACTGGAGAAACCCATGACTGAAAGAAATCAAATGAAACTATACCAAGACAGGGGAGGGAGGGAGGGGGGGGGGTATGAGAGGAGAGGAGAAGCTCTCCTTAACGTTGTTAATCTGGTCCGCCGCTCCCCCCTCCGTTTCAATCAACAAAATTACTTTTTTGTTCAATTAACAATAATTCACGCTTAACTGAATAAAGTTTATTACACAATCAAAGTGGGTGAGCGAGACAGAGAGTGGGGGAGAGAGAGAGTGCTCCTGCATTGAGCTTAAATACTGTGAGTGGGTGCATTAGCATTAGCATCTCCCATTGGAGGGGGTGTCAAGGGGGATGATCCGGGTGACCCACCCCAGGCTTAGGGCGTGCCGACTGGGGAAGGCAGCGGTTGTCGAGGGTGGTGGGCGCAAGGGGGGTGGATGTTGCTAAGGGGTGTCATGAATGTCACCGCATTGTCTGCCCTATATCCTTCCCTTCAGGCAACAGCTTGCATCACACCGATTAAGCCCCAACACACATACAGACAACACAACAACATCATTTGGCCACGTTTTCTTCCATCCCGACCGTGGCAGGGACGGATATGATTGTGTGGATGCACACACTGTGCCACTGCCTAAGCTTTGGAAATGTGAAATATGGCACCGCACGGCTATAAGTGGTTTTCATTTCGACAATAAGCCCGTCGTCGTTGACTCTGTCTGCATCGCCTCGTCTTTCTTTGTTCTGCTTCCCCTCCCCTCCCTCCCTCCCACCCCACTCTCCCTCTCTCTCTCCCTCACTCTCTCTCTCTCTCTCTCTCTCTCTCTCTCTCTCTCTCTCTCTCTCTCTCACTCTCTCCCCTAACTGAAATGATTTACGCTTCCACAATTATTGGGTAATCTCCACTGTCATTACTCTTAACATCTGCTCTGTCACAATGCTAAGGGCTTTTGGCTGTGGTTGGCTATGGTTATTGTATGTGCTTACAGCCGCACGATGGGGAGAGACATTTTCTCCCTTCAGTTTGTATGTTCTATCTGCATTAGCGGGATGAGATGTGTGTTATATGAGTCTGAATAGTAGGGGTCATTTGTTTGGGCTGGCTGTGGCAGTAGGCCACTGTTGGAGGGTTTTTAGAGGCGGAGTCATGGAGTTAGTGCAACACTGCATGGGAACCTCTGGAGGTTCAAAAGGTCATTAGTTTGAAGACAACCGTGAGGGAAAGGTCAGGAAAGGTCAACAAGTGACAGATCCTTCAATGGGGATGATTAGGCAGAGTTTAACAGTCACTTTTAGGGGGCAATGTTATTGGTAGTGGCCCACAGCTAATAGAGCAAATAATATGATTACAGACAAAAAGCCACACACACACACACACACACACACACACACACACACACACACACACACACACACACACACACACACACACACACACACACACACACACACACACACACACACACACACACACACACACACACACAGCACTGAGGCAGTAGGCTGTCACGTTCATTTGCCTTTGTATAGAATGCGAATGATGCTGTAAAAACCACAAAACAGTCAGTCTAACCTTTCCCCAATACTGAGATAAACTGTCAAAGATTTCCATCAGATTACCGGCTCTGTTTTCCATTGTTTGTGTTGGCCCCCTCGTTTGCCTGCGCTATTTCCCCCTGCCTGCTGAGAAAATGTATTCAAATAACCACAAACAGCTTCTAATTTCCACCTTGATTCAACTTTCTTAGGTGGCCTATATGCCCTTCATTTAATAACAGTAGTCATTTGTTACTATTATATATGGGGTTGGTAACACTTTACTTGACACCCAGTGTCATATCACGTTATGACACAGTCATAACATGTCATAATATGTCATAACAGGTGACGTAACTTTTCATAACCTGTTATAATATGGTCATAAACACAGTCATTAAGCATACTGTATTTAGCTCTGTTGTGACATACACTGCGCTATTTTATGGCTGGTTATGACACCTACATAATAGTGTCAAAACCCACAAAACCTACCACACAAGGCAAAACATTCCATTACACCATAGCCTACATGTCAACAGTATGTTTATGTTATATATATATATATTTTTAAACTGACTATATTCAAATATAATTGTAATTGTGCACACATTGATGTCAGACATGCACCTACATCAATGCTCTGTTGCTGATGACTGGGTTGAACGCAGGCGCAGATTTGAGGAGCAGGACAAGACACCCTCTCTGTGACTGATGACTGATATAAGGACATGTACGTGATAGGCCTATCTGGCTTATATGATTATGATGGTCATAATGCTTCTAGACAGCGTAATAAGTTTATTTTCCTAGTCCAAGTAAAGTGACACAGAATAGTCATAATGCTTCGTGACAGTGTCAAAGTGTATTTTCCTAGTCCAAGTAAAGTGACACAGAATAGTCATAATGCTTCGTGACAGTGTCAAAGTGTATTTTCCTAGTCTAAGTAACGTGACACAGAATGGTCATAATGCTTCGTGACAGTGTCAAAGTGTATTTTCCTAGTCTAAGTAACGTGACACAGAATAGTCATAATGCTTCGTGACAGTGTCAAAGTGTATTTTCCTAGTCTAAGTAACGTGACACAGAATAGTCATAATGCTTCGTGACAGTGTCAAAGTGTATTTTCCTAGTCTAAGTAACGTGACACAGAATGGTCATAATGCTTCGTGACAGTGTCAAAGTGTATTTTCCTAGTCTAAGTAATGTGACACAGAATAGTCATAATGCTTCGTGACAGTGTCAAAGTGTATTTTCCTAGTCTAAGTAACGTGACACAGAATGGTCATAATGCTTCGTGACAGTGTCAAAGTGTATTTTCCTAGTCTAAGTAACGTGACACAGAATAGTCATAATGCTTCGTGACAGTGTCAAAGTGTATTTTCCTAGTCTAAGTAACGTGACACAGAATGGTCATAATGCTTCGTGACAGTGTCAAAGTGTATTTTCCTAGTCCAAGTAAAGTGACACAGAATAGTCATAATGCTTCGTGACAGTGTCAAAGTGTATTTTCCTAGTCTAAGTAACGTGACACAGAATGGTCATAATGCTTCGTGACAGTGTCAAAGTGTATTTTCCTAGTCTAAGTAATGTGACACAGAATAGTCATAATGCTTCGTGACAGTGTCAAAGTGTATTTTCCTAGTCTAAGTAACGTGACACAGAATGGTCATAATGCTTCGTGACAGTGTCAAAGTGTATTTTCCTAGTCTAAGTAACGTGACACAGAATGGTCATAATGCTTCGTGACAGTGTCAAAGTGTATTTTCCTAGTCTAAGTAACGTGACACAGAATAGTCATAATGCTTCGTGACAGTGTCAAAGTGTATTTTCCTAGTCTAAGTAACGTGACACAGAATGGTCATAATGCTCCGTGACAGTGTCAAAGTGTATTTTCCTAGTCTAAGTAACGTGACACAGAATGGTCATAATTCTACAAGAAAATTACTTAAAATATGATGAAAAAAACATGACTGTAAATAATTCATTACAACAACAACAAAGGATTTAAGAAACAAACCTTCAAATGAAAGGAAACTTCTTGGCATGGAAAAAACTCATTTGAATAAATGTGGGGTTTGACACTCTTATGTAGGTGTCATAACCAGCCATAAAATAACGCTGTCATAACAGTCGTAAATATACGGGTCATGAGAAGTTATGTCATAACTTGTCAAGTGTCAAGTAAAGGGTTACCATGGTGTTACTATATTACGACAGCATTAACAAAACCCACAAATAAATTACCCTTGTTTGACATTAAAGTACTTCTGAGTTTCTTCATAAGATAAGAATTCCACATGATTCCCTGTCTCACAGTAACAACAAAACAAATCCCCAAGACTCTTGACTGAGACTCCTAATAAATGATTGTATTTTTTAGAAACAAGGGCAATTTATTTTATGACATATACGCATACTGTGCCATATCTTGTACGCTCTGGTCCTGTGTCCATGCTGCTTTACATAGTGGACCCCAGTGGGACCAGGGGACATGGTGACACATAGTGACACGGGTCCAGAGGGCTGTGTGATTGAGATGGACGACCTGTTTGTGTCATCCATTCTGTCAGTGTGATGGGGGAACACATTGTGACCCTGCTACTGGGACACCAGAGGCCAGGCTGGCAAAGAGATAAACGATGATTAAAGACACAGGGACTGAATGGGAAAATGTGGATTAATGAAGCACAAATGAAATTAATAACCATGCTGTCCCAACAGAAAAAGGGGACTAAATGAGAATATGTCGAGGGGATATGGGACGAGGGGGCTTGTCTGGTTGTTTTGGTTTCAAGGTGACAGGGAACAAAAAGTGACGCCTCATAACCTAGATAGTGAGAGTGGTGGCATTTGCAGCATAACTTTTCTGTCTCGCACCAGATGCAATGACCTTCGGTAACACTTTGTTATGACGCTGTTAAGGCATTTCGCTCAAATAAAGTGTCACCTGAGCTTTTACACACCCCTTTATGTAGTGTGATCACTGCTTATAAAAGATTTGTGACACATTTATGTAGTGTTTATGTAGTTGTAGCTTGTTTAAACCTTTGTTTAAAAAGCCTTTTTGTTGTATTTTTTTTATTTTTTTAGGTATGATGAAATGCCACTCGCTTACTGTATGTTGCAGTTCACAGTGTGAGAGGAAAACAGTTGCTGGAGGATGGAACGACTTGTGCCACGTATTGATTGCACCACCTGCTTGTCATTCGCTGTTTCTTGCTGCCGTCGCTGTATTCCTCCTCACGCACCTGTACCGCGGCTCGGCTAATTAGCATTTCTACTCGTTAACTTTCCGCTCGTTCTGATGCAGCTGGAAATCAGTCATTAATGGGTGGGTGACCCCATAGTACCTCTTTAGTCCACCCTGGTTAGGTATTAAAGGAGCCTGTGGTCTGTTGTGTTGTGGTTATGGGTATTTCATGGTAGGAACTGTAAGATCACTAGACCAGATTGGAAAAACCAAGGGCGTAACAGTGTCTTAAACATTGGGTTCAATATTTGGGTGGGGGGTTTGGGGGCCCTCCCCCAGATTTTTGGTGTGCTGATTTATAGCTAATTTCCTGCAATGGAATCAACTGTTGAACACACATTGATCTGGCTGAGAATTGTCATCTCCTATGGTTTCACATGGAATGGGATGAGCTCCAGTTCTATTCAATGTAGAATACTGATATGTACAACCCCTGAAGACCCCAGTTAGTTATAGGTTAATGAGGACATCATGGTAGGCTTAGGTCTTGTGTTCGTCTAATGATTTTGTGGATAAACAAGTACATTCTTCTGGATGATCTGACAAGAGAGTGCTAAAACACATTTACTGAAAGCTCATCTAGCCACTTTGGAGCGGTCATTAATACAAATGGTAATATGTTTTGATGATTCTGATTGCGTTACAAAATGATCTTGTATTATTGCACAGTTGGTGTGTGATAGAGAGAGAGGGGGGGGGGGGACAGAGAGGGAGATGAGATATAGTTCACAGAGTGCATTTCTGTGAAAACAGGGGAACAGGGACTGTGCTTTACAGAGAAGTCAGCAGGGGGGGGGGGGGGGGGGGGGGGGAGGGAGAGAGAGAACGATGAGTACATGCTAGTCCCCTTCACAGGAGAGATCGCTCCAACCCAAGTCACATGACAATGGAAGTGATGCAGATACCATTCTTTCAGGCCCCAGGTGGCTTTGGATGAGCCCATTTCCCCTCAAGAGGAGGCAGGTGTGGGCCATACTCAAGGGTCCTACTGCAACAATGACAGGCAGATGAGTTCCACAAGCTGAGAGGGCCTGGAACCAACTAGGCGCTAACACTGGCATAAAATAGATAATAAAAATAACTTCTCTTCGCCCTCATGGGATAGATGTTTAGTGGGATATGAGACAATGCAGTTCTTACTGAATTGTTGAACAGGTGAGGTACTCAACATTGTCTCTGTCAACAACAGCATGAAGTGCCCAGCACCACTCTAAACAGCCCAGTGTTTTGGCCCAGTCAGGATGCTGAGAGTGGAGAGTTTTTCCACTCACTTGTAGTACACACACCGACACTGTTTCTATCCCAATTCTAGACACTATTCCCCTACAACACACTTCTACGGTGTTTCATTGCAATGTGAGGGTTTAGTTCACAATGCTACTAGAGTTCTGTGTTTTTTATATTTCGTAAGGACTCTTGGAGACTAGCCCTTGGGCTAAAAGAGATCCTAATAAAATCAGAATTCAAATCACTATATTATAATTTTGGGAACATCAACAGTGTGCAGGTCATTATAGTTGCGCTGGTTGGCGCAATGCTAAATTAAAATGTCCCTACCATCATATCTAAGCCAATATGACATCAATGTCGATGAACATTTGCTAATCAACTTGATTGGAGGTACACAACACTCTTACGCCTCTCATCATGATCCGTCTGGTCGTTACAGAGAACCACTATAACGGAATTTTGACAGGGTCGTTAGCATTAGGGTTGTCAGACAATTTTTTGCCAAAACCTAGCTCAAATTCTAGACATTTGATTAAAATGAGGCCACAGCATCCATAAAGTGACCATTAGACTGAGATCCATTTGGACTGAATAAGTTTGTAGGTGCAACAGTTTTTTAAATTAAATTCACAATTTATCACTCTCAAGTGGATTTCTGCCCAATAAAAACCAACAATGTGCTACCATTTTGTAGCATTTCTGACAATGCTAACATCTCTTCAGCCGAATCTAAAATTCTGTTGAAAAGTTCTAAAAACCAGGTCAAGCAACTTGGTTGCTGCGCAATAGTAGCAGATAGCTAGAAGAGTGGCAGCTGTGGCTAGCTAGCTAACACCAGTTGGAAGAGAAGCAAAAGGAAGGTAGCTAGCTAGCTAGGTATATTTTTCTATGGAAGGTTTAACATATGGCTGGAGTCATCTGTGTAAACTGCTGACCTGGACACTTGCGTGTAATGAGCACAAACAAATAAGCTAGCGAACATCCTTGGCTGCTATTATAACTAGCCAGTTATATACACCAAATTGCCACAATGCTAATTTATAATACATGCACACACCAGACAGATGCGTCGCTGTTAGAAGATCCAAAGCAAATTCTAGCCTTATGAATTAATTCAGTCTGCTTCCTCCTCTATCAATGCCATTTTCTTCTTGTCATTATAATCAACATTTTCACTGACTGATCAACAGTGTCAACTTACATTTCAATGTAATCCTGAAAACCAGAAGTCGCCATCCACAAGTAAAAAGTAGCAGGTAAGACAGTAACATCATAATGATCATTGCTTGCTTGCACGACCTCTGCGCAGTCAAAAGAAAATGCAATGCTTGCTAGCTAACTTGGTTAGCTATGTGATAAAATTAAAATATGTTCAACACATCAACTGTTTTAGACAACAACAAGAAATATATAATTTTACCAAGCAAGAGAAATAAAGGTTCAATCAGTACTGAGTGAATGAAAAACGAAAACATTTAGGAACGAACGAGTGCTGTCATCACCAGACTGTCCATTTAAATCGAGTGTCATGCTGACACATCTATAACAGGGTTCGTAGCGTAACGGTTAACATCACTGTCATTACCCTGGGATTTGAAGATCCTGGGTTCGCCTACCAGAGGGGATATTTTCACCATTCTCTTTCGTTTTGACCCCCCCCCTTCCTTTCCCGACACACACGCCGGCACACACGGTGTGTGCTTATTTTCATTCATTAGGTGTCTATTTAAAGAGCTTTTGGGTTCGTTGGGCATCATTGAGTGGCAGGAGACAGGGAGTGTGACGTGTACTAGTACTAGTGCGCACGTCTTGCTACTACGGAGGAGAGAGCGGTGGAGAAGACACCGTTGACCTCTGATGTCAGATGCACACCGTCCCTATGGTACATGCCAGGGACACACTGCTTAATGGTAGAGACTTGTGCTTAGGCAGACTTACCATCTCTGCAGTTGAATTGTTCAACAAACAGTTGATTACAACCCTCTCTCGACGTGCACACAAGAGCAGTGGAGCTCTACACCAATTGACCCCCAACTCCTCCATGAAGGCTTTCCATACCCGTGACGTGAATTGGGGGCCACAGTCTGAGATTATGTCCTCCGGAAGGCCATAGTGCAGGAAGCCGTGCTGGAACATTGCCTCAGCGACCTGGAGAGTGTTAGGGAGACCAGAGAGAGGGAGAAAACGTCAGGAGTTAGATAATCTGTCCATAACAACCATAATAGTAGTGAAACCATCAGAAAAGGGGAGAAGAGTGATGAAATCAATGGACAGATGAGACCACGGCCGCTGAGTCACGGGAAGGGGAAGGAGTTTCCCTGCTGGAATGTATCGGGAGATTTAGTTTGGGCACATACAGAACAGGAGTTGAAATAGCGAGCGATGTTCTGCGCCAAGGTAGGCCACCAGTACGTTCCAGAGATGGATTGAGTAGTGTGGGTGATACCTGGGTGTCCAGCGACGAGGGCTGTGTACACCCAGGTCAACAGCTGATCCCTTATCCCTGTGGGAACGTAGATGTGCTCCGGAGGACAGGTAACTGGCGCGGGTTCCCTCTCCTGGGCCTGGCAAATGTCCCCATTTACTTCCCAAAACATGGGGGCAACTACTCGAGAGGGTGGAATTATGGACAGGAACCTGTCTCGATTCGTAGACGGGACAGGGCATCGGCTTTAATGTTCTTTGAACCTAGGCGATATATCAGAGTGAAATCAAATTTAGTGAAGAAAAGGGCCCACTTTGCTTGGTGTGGGTTCAGCCGCCTCGCTGTCCATATGAACTCCAGGTTTAGATGGTCGGTGAAGATGAGAAATGGGTCCTTGGGACCCTCCAGCCAGTGTCTCCACTCCTTTAATGCCAACTTCACCGCCAGGAGCTCCCGTTCGCCGATGTCATAGTTCATCTCTGCAGGAGACAGTTTTTTTGAGTGGATACAATTTCTGTGGATTACCTTGGCATTGGGACAGGACAGCCCCACACCCACTTCTGGAGCGTCCACCTCGAAGGGCAGCGTAGGATCTGGGTGCTTGAGCAACGGGGTGGAGGTGAAACATCCCTTCAGTAGGCGGAAGGCATCACCAGCTGCAGGACTCCACACCAACTTATGGGGACTACCCTTGAGGAGAGAGGTGAGAGGAGAGGCGATAAAGATACCTTTTTTAATGAAGCGGCGGTATAAGTTGGCAAACCCCAAAAAACGTTATAACTCCTTCATGGTGCTTGGGACTGGCCATGACCTGACAGCGTCAAACTTATTTTCATCCATCATCACTCCCTGAGGACCGATCTGATGTGATCCTCCAAGTTAGCTGAGTAGACCAGGATGTCGTCAATATACACAACCAATTGGCGCCAGAGCATGTCACGGAACACCTTGTTAACGAATGCTTGGAATACCGACAGAGCATTGGCTAATCCATAAGGCATCACCAAGTACTCATAGTGGCCAGACATTGTGCCGTTTCCATTCATCCCCCTCACTGGATGTGCGATTGAAACCCTGTTGGAGAGCCTCCTGGTTGTACTCCTCCACCATAGCCTTGCCTGCAAGCAGGTCAATGGCACAGTCCCAGGGGTGATGAGGAGAGAGACAGGTGATGCGGGTCTTGGAGAAAATCTCCCGGAGATCCTGGTATACCTCTGGGATGTTGGGCTGAAGGGCAACCACAGGACTCTCAACTGACATGGAACCACCGGGGAAGGGAAATAGGTCATCCACTGTGAGGTTGAGAAGTGCTGTGATGTGTGTGATTATCCCAGATTCCAGTGGTCAACTATCCAGTGCTTGATCCGGAAAAGGAGAGTGGGTATGAGGTGATGTTCAGGGAGGAGGTGAGGGCCTGGTCAATTAAATTCCCTGCGTCACCGGTGTCCACTAGAGCTGTAGAGACAACACATGAGGGACAGCCAGCCAGTGAAATTGAAACCAGAATGGGTTTGGTGATGATGGAATAAGGACAGAGCCCAGGCTGTCTCCGGCGGTGTTGCTCTGACGTGGGGAGGTGTGTGGACACTACCTCCATGGGTTCAGACTCAAAGGAGGAGGGTGAGAGGCGATAGGGGTGCTGACTCTCCCGTAGAAGGTTATCCAGACGGATGGCCATCATGATGAGTGTGTCCAAGGAGAGGTTGTCGCCATAAACCTCTCATAGGAACCCAGCTCCCATCTCCCAGACAGCCGTGGCCCATTCCAATGCCTGTCCGGTCAGCAGGGAAATGACGGTGGCAACCTTGGACCTCTCAGTTGTAGGGGCTCCCGTCTGATGGGCGAAATAGAGGAAGCACTGGAGTAGGAAGCCATGGCATTTAGATGGAGTCCCGTCATATTTGTCCAGGAGGGACAATCGGGCATCACTAACCTGTAGGACTGCTGGATGGGCTGGGGGACTGGCTCGCTGGGACGACTCGTGGTAGTGGGTCCTCTGCTAGTTGGAGGTGATGCCCCTCGGTGATGTTGAGGCATTGGAGAACGCGGAGGACCTCATCCATAGCCGTACCCAGTTGCTCCAGTTGGTCATGGTGTTGGCGGATTAGGTGTCCCTGTTCGCTGACCTTCTGGGAGATGTCTTGATTTTCTGCTGCTTCCATTTGTTGAGGCAGTATTCTGTAACGTGGACGCAGGGAGTCAGGAAGAAAATGCAGTTGGTGAGTTTAAAGAACAATACAAGAGAAGCGTACTGGACATGAAAACAAAACCAATGCTGCGTGAAAACTGAGGCTACTGAGGGCTAAATAAAGGAAGAGTAATTAAGGTGATGATGAAGTACAGGTGTGCATAATGATGGTTGCCAGGTGTGCGTAATGTGGGTTGCCAGGACCTGTGGTTAGTAGACCGGTGATCTGGAGCGGGAGAGCGTCAGTAGGCGTGACATTAACTAGCTAAATACATAGCCTCTCCCTAATATGTAATGTGATGTACAGTAATATCATAGAGAGGAAGATGTGCATAGCTAATGTTGGACCGGACAATAAGGTTTGATAGGATGTAACATTAGCTAGCTTGATATCAATGTTTCAACTCGAACTGGATAGCTAAGAAGATCCCTATGCTAGCTAATGTTAGCTAGCTAGCCAATTCATTTCAACTCAGACAAAGGTATTGATAACTAACCTGAATTTGGAAGTTAGTAGCTAGCTACTTTTATGAGAGGCATTTGTTTGGGTTAGCACTTTCTCTTGATAGCACAGGCCCTGTCGGCATTGTGCCTTTACTGTAATGGAACTGTTAATCATGATCAAGGGATAGGTTAGTTAGCACTAGCTAGATAGCATTCTGGGACTTCGTCTGCTACTAGTGCTAAAACAACTTGCCTGTTTTCATAAAAGTATTTTGTGTGTTTTCTAGGGCAAAAATAAATGAAAGATGGTACTTTTCTAGCCGGAGTACAGTCTTTTTAGCTAACATGCTACAAATACGTGTCAGCAAGCATTCAGCAATGTAATATTACACAGCTGGTTGCATATTGTGTTTTCAAGACAACTGGGAACTCGGAACTCGGAAATCTCAGACTAAACGAGGCAACGATATCCAAGTTTCCAAGTTGGAATTCCGAGTTGGATGACCGCTGAAAACGATTTTTCCCAGTCTGAGCTAGTTGTTTTCTAAGTTCCCCGTTGTCTTGAACGCATTGAAAGCGGAAGTCTGAGAATTCCGAGTTCCCAGTTGTTTTGATCGCGGCAATAATAACAGTGTCACGGTCCTGGAATTCACCTAACAACCATTGGTAATGTAATCAGTGCTGTGTGTATCAACTCTACCTTGTTTTTCTACAGCTGGAGAAGAGGAGAGATGGTTTGTCATGGTGTCCCCTGACTAAAAGACAGGTGGATACAGATGTCTGAACTGGGAGAGACCTTGCACTCAACATCAAAATTATACAAGACACTTTCATCATCTTTCGTTATTATTGAATTGAATGGTAGGGGGGGGGACCCTGTATATTCTTCAAACATGTCAGGGAACTGTCTTATATGGGAAACCATGCGAAGGGATGACCGCTAACAAAATGGTATGAATGACAAAAGAAGACGAAAGACAAGTGTAATATTTACACATTGTTATAGTAGCAGGACACTGCTTCTACAGTATTATGTAGGATATTTAATCTACATGGAATTGTTACACTTGAAAGTTATCGAAACACTTTATAATATTAAAAAAATATCTACATACAATGAGTACACCCCTTTTTGCCCTTGTCGAAAGCTTTCCACAGGGATGCTGGCCCATGTTGACTCCAGTGCTTCCCACATTTGTGTTAAGTTGGCTGGATGTCCTTTGGGTGGTGGACCTTTCTTGATACACATGGGAAACTGTTGAGCGTGAAAAACACAGTAGCATTGCAGTTCTTGACACAAACCGGTGCGCCTGGCACCTACTACCATACCCCATTCAAAGGAACTTAAATATTTTGTCTTGCCCATTCACCTTCTGAATGGCACACATACACAATCCATGTCTCAACTCTCAAGGCTTAAAAATCTTTTTTTTAACCTGTCTCCTCCACTTCATCTACACTGATTGAAGTGGATTTAACAAGTGACACCAATAAGGGATCATCGCTTTCAGCTGGATTCACCTGGTCAGTCTATGTCATGGAAAAGCAGGTATCCTTAATGTTTTGTATATTCACTGTAAGTTCAGCAATTGCACTTTTCTCATATAACTCTGTAGGCTAGTGACCGATTTAAAGTTTCCTCCTGGAAGAAGCTTGGTCAGTAGCTACAGAGTGGTATGAGAAGATTGCCACGCTCCTGCATCTCACATCTGCCTGTATTTATTGAACTCTGCCTGCTGGACCCATGGGTTGAGGCAAACTCTGTCGTATTATGCACCTGTCCCTAACCTGTAGTACATTACATCAATAGAAGGGACTTCATCACCCACTGGAGACCTCACCTGTAGAGCTGTGCATGTCAGTGTGTGGTTAGACAGCCAAATCTTTAGAATATACCATAGAAATACAAGAGAATGCCATGCTAGTTCTGGAAAAGCTGAAGTTGTACCAAATATTTTTGTTCTCCTTGTTCTATCTGCTCACAACTTATTTTCATTTGCTAACTAAAGTGTAGACATACTGTCTTTATAAGCAAATCAGTATGTGACTGACGGGCTCGATTTGGTCTTATGTAGCAACATTTGAGATAGTATTTTTTACATTGGATAGAAGTAGAGACTCAGTCCTAGAAAATTGTATATCTTACACCACAGTTGAGGAACAATGGGAAAGTAATTCTGCTTTGAAAGTTGATAAACTTGTAACCCCACCTTTGAGAAAATGGCCCTTGAATATTTTGGTATAGCTACTGGAGAGCTCTTCTTTGTCTACACCCATTCAGCATCGTTCACACCCTTTTAAGCCTTAGCCCCACCTATCTCTTTAACCTGTTTGGCGTGCAAGCCCGACGTCGGTACAATTATGACAACAGCCAGCTCAAAGTGCAGGGCGCGAAATTCAAAATATATTTTTTTTTAATATTTAACTTTCACACATTAACAAGTCCAATACAGCATATGAAAGGTACACATCTTGTGAATCAAGCCAACATGTCCGATTTTTAAAATGTTTTACAGGGAAGACACAATATGTAAATCTATTAGCTAACCACGTTAGCAAAAGACACCACTTTTCTTACTCCATCAGTTTTTTACTCCATCAGTAGCTATCACAAATTCGACCAAATAAAGATATAAATAGCCACTAACCAAGAAACAACTTCATCAGATGACAGTCTGATAACATATTTATTGTATAGCATATGTTTTGTTCGAAAAATTTGCATATTTCAGGTATAAATCATAGTTTACATTTCAGCTACAATCAGAAATTGCACCGAAAGCAGCCATAATATTTACAGACACCAACGTCAAATACCTAATTACTCATCATAAAACATTTCTGAAAAATACATAGTGTACAGCAATTGAAAGACAGGCATCTTGTGAATCCAGACAATATTTCCGATTTATTAAATGTTTTACAGCGAAAACAAAATGTAGCGTTATATTAGCGTAGCCACAATAGCCAGAAACACTTGGGCGCCGACGACCAGTTCACATGCACGACAGATATTAGAAATAGCATCATAGAATGTTTCTTACTTTTGGTGATCTTCCGTCAGAATGTTGGACAAGGTGTCCTTTGTCCAGAACAGTCGTTGTTTGGATCTGGAACGGAAAATTTCCCTCATCATTTAGCATGGGCACTTGCCAAGTGGCACGGATCTCTCCAACGTCAACAAAGTCAGAGAACGGAACACGGCAAAACTCCCGAAAAAATTTCAATAATCTGATTAAACTATATTGAAAAAACATACTTTACGATGATATGGTCACATGTATCAAATAAAATCTAAACCGGAGATGTTAGTCGTCCATAACGACAGCTAAACAGAAGGCAAATCCATGTCCCCTTTCGCGCGCTCCAGAAACAGGAAATGGACGGTCACGTCATACAAAGAGCTTTAATTCCACCTCAGACCAAGATAAACATGAAATTTCTTCTCTCACCGCCTCTTGACAACCAGGGGAAGGTGTATGAAGTGTACGTAGACTCTTACGTATCATGCCCATGTATAGGCAGGAAGTTGAACAGAGCATCGATTTCTGACATTCCACTTCCTGGTCAGGAAATGTGCTGCAGAATGAGTTCTGTTTCACTCAGAGAAATAATTCAAACGGTTTTAGAAACTAGAGAGTGTTTTCTATCCAATAGTAATAATAATATGCATATTGTACGAGCAAGAATTGAGTACGAGGCCGTTTGAAATGGGCACCATTTAACTGGCTACTCAATACTGCCCCTTGCAGCCATAAGAAGTTAAGGATTCACATTTGAGGCCATGTGCTAAACAGAGTGAGTGCGGTAGTGTAGTAAACAACCAAAGATTTAAAGAATAAAGCCTGGTTTATATTACGTCTATGACTTAGAATATGTGGACAACTACAAATACCTAGGTGTCTGGCTAGACTGTAAACTCTCCTTCCAGACTCATATTAAGTATCTCCAATCCAAAATTAAATCTAGAATCGACTTCCTATTTTGCAAGAAAGCCTCCTTCACTCACGCTGCCAAACATACCCTTGTAAAACTGACTATCCTACCGATCCTCGACTTCGGCGATGTCATTTTCAAAATAGCTTCCAACACTCTACTCAGCAAAATGGATGCAGTCTATCACAGTGGCATCCGTTTTGTCACCAAAGCCCCATATACCACCCACCACTGCGACCTGTATGCTCTCGTCGGCTGGCCCTCGCTACATATTCGTTGCTAGACCCACTGACTCCAGGTCATCTATAAGTCCTTAGGTAAAGCTCCGCCTTATCTCAGCTCACTGGTCACCATAACAACACCCACCCGTAGCATGCACTCCAGCAGGTATATCTCACTGGTCATCCCCAAAGCCAACACCCACTTTGGCCACCTTTCCTTCTCTGCTGCCAATGACTGGAACGAATTGCAAAAATCACTGAAGTTGGAGATGTATATCTCCCTCACTAACTTTAAGCATCAGCTATCTGAGCAGCTTACCGATCGCTGCAGCTGTACATAGCCCATCTGTAAATAGCCCACCCAACTACCTACCTCATCCCCATATTGTTTTTATTTACTTGTTTTGCTCTTTTGCACACCAGTATTTCTACTTGCACATCATCATCTGCACATCTATCACTTCAGTGTTAATTTGCTAAATTGTAATTACTTCGCTACTATGGCCTATTTATTGCCTTACCTCCTTACTCCATTTGCACACACTGTATATAGGTTTTTCTATTGTGTTATTGACTATACTTTTGTTTATCCTATGTGTAACTCTGTTGTTTTTTGTCGCACTGCTTTGCTTTATCTTGGCCAGGTCGCAGTTGCAAATGAGAACTTGTTCTCAACTGGCCTACCTGGTTAAATAAAGGTGAAAAAATAAATAATAATATCGACATGTCTGTATATGTCACGATCGTTATGAGACGAATGAGTGGACCAAGGCGCAGCGTGGAAAAAAGACATCTTCTTTTAATGAAGAAAAAACAAACCTCCCAAACCCGGATCCGGGATCCCCCCCATCAAAAAAGCTGACTAGCATAGCCTAGCCTAAAGCCACAGGGATATCATATAATAAAATGTTCATGAAATCACAAGTCCAAGACACCAAATGAAAGATACACATCTTGTGAATCCAGCCATCATTTCTGATTTTTAAAATGTTTTACAGGGAAGACACAATATGTAAATCTATTAGCTAACCACGTTAGCAAAAGACACCACTTCTTTACTCCACCATTTTTTTACTCCATCAGTAGCTATCACAAATTCGACCAAATAAAGATATAAATAGCCACTAACCAAGAATCAACCTCATCAGATGACAGTCTGATAACATATTTATTGTATAGCATATGTTTTGTTAGAAAAATGTGCATATTTCAGGTATAAATCAGAGTTTACCATTGCAGCCACCATCACAACTCTCACCAAAGCGACTAGAATAACTACAGAGACCATCGTGTATTAGCTAATTACTCATCATAAAACATTTCTTAAAAATACACAGCGTACAGCAGATGAAAGACACAGATCTTGTGAATCCAGACAATATTTCAGATTTTCTAAGTGTTTTACAGCGAAAACACAATATAGCGTTATATTAGCTTACCACAATAGCAAACATCACAACAGCATTGATTCAAGGCAAAAATAGCAATAACGTATAAACCACCAAAATATATAAATTTTTTCACTAACCTTCTCAGAATTCTTCAGATGACAGTCCTATAACATCATATTACACAATGCATATAGAGTTTGTTTGAAAATGTGCATATTTAGCGGCACAAATCGTGCTTATACAATGAGAATAGTGTCCAAAACCTCAAGCAATCTGTCCGGCGTCATCTTGGAGAGGCACCTATTCTAATCGAAAACTATTCATAAACTTGACTAAAAAAATACAGGTTGGACAGCAATTGAAAGACAAATTAGTTCTTAATGCAATCGCTGGGTTACATTTTTAAAATTAACGTTACTTCAAGCATACAGCGTGCGCTAAAGCGAGACCGCACCATAATTCATGGCGGAATTATTATTTGACATTTGTCAACATAAGTACGAATTAACAGCATAAAGACTGCTTACTATTTGTTGAGCTTCCATCAGAATCTTGGGCAAGGTGTCCTTTCTCCAGAACAATCGTTGCTAGGTTGGAGAATGTCGTCTTCCACGTTGCAATTAGCAGTAAACAATAGCATGAGAGAGAGAGATACCCAACTTCCTACAACGCCAGAAAATGAAATACCCGAAAATCGCAATATACTGACAAACTGATATAACTTGGTTTAAAATAACAACATTATGATGTCTTTAACACCTATATCAAATAAAAACAGAGCCGGATATATCTAGGAGCTAAAACAGGAGCTTCTAACACGACATGCCAAGATCCTCCCTGCGTCAGAGCGAAGAGTCAAAGGAGGGGACACTTCGTTTCCAAGCAATTGATAGACTTTCAGATCTGCCTAGAGACTCCATTTCAAGTCCCTCTATTCGCTGACACCCAGGGGAAGGCGTATGCAGTGCATCTCAACCAATAGAGGGCAGGCAAATTAATAAACTGTTCTGGGAACAGTGACCAGATTTCAGCATTTTCAAATCCTCATAGGAAAATTGCTCTAAGTCCAGTTCAGTTTCACTCACAGACATAATTCAAACGGTTTTAGAAACTAGAGAGTGTTTTCTATCCAATAGTAATAATAATATGCATATTGTACGAGCAAGAATTGAGTACGAGGCAGTTTATTTTGGGAACGTCAAGATTACATAGTGCTAACAGCTCCCCCTATTGACAAGAAGTTAAACGAACAAAAACAACCGATCGTGAAGCTAAAACGAACTAAGTGCACACATGCAACATAGAACATAGACAACGACCCACAAAAGCCTACTGCCTATGGCTGCCTAAAATATGGCTCCCAATCAGAGACAATGAATGACAGCTGTCTCTGATTGAGACCCATTCAGGCAACCATAGACATACCTAGACACCTACACTCAAACACAAACCCATCTACTCTACCTAACCCCCCTAGACACTACAACCACCCAAGACAAGACAAAAACACACAAACATCCCCCCTGTCACACCCTGACCTAACCAAACTATTACAGAAAACAAAGATAACAAAGGCCAGGGCGTGACAGTACCCCCCCCCCCCCAAAGGTGCGGACTCCGGCCGCAAAACCTGACACAGAAGGGGAGGGTCCGGGGTGGGCCTTATTATGGCGGCGGCTCGGGTGCGGGACGTGGCCCCCACTCCACCATTGTCAATACCCGCTTTGGTGGCTCTAGTAGATCCTGGCTGACTGGCGGCTCTGGTAGATCCTGGCTGGCTGGCGGCTCTGGCAGATCCTGGCTGGCTGGCGGCTCTGGCAGATCCTGGCTGGCTGGCGGCTCTGGCAGATCCTGGCTGGCTGACGGCTCTGGCTGGTCATGGCTGGCTGACGGCTCTGGCTGGTCATGGCTGGCTGACGGCTCTGGCTGGTCATGGCTGGCTGACGGCTCTGGCTGGTCATGGCTGGCTGACGGCTCTGGCTGGTCATGGCTGGCTGACGGCTCTGGCTGGTCATGGCTGGCTGACGGCTCTGGCTGATCATGGCTGGATGACGGCTCTGGCTGGTCATGGCTGGATGACGGCTCTGGCTGGTCATGGCTGGATGACGGCTCTGGCTGGTCATTGCTGGATGACGGCTCTGGCTGCTCCTGTCTGGATGACGGCTCTGGCTGCTCCTGTCTGGATGACGGCTCTGGCTGCTCCTGTCTGGCGGAAGGCTCTGGCGGCTCCTGTCTGGCGGAAGGCTCTGGCGGCTCCTGTCTGGCGGAAGGCTCTGGCGGCTCCTGTCTGGCAGAAGGCTCTGGCGGCTCCTGTCTGGCGGAAGGCTCTGGCGGCTCCTGTCTGGCGGAAGGCTCTGGCGGCTCCTGTCTGGCGGAAGGCTCTAGCGGCTCCTGTCTGGAGGACGGCTCTAGCGGCTCCTGACTGGCGGACGGCTCTAGCGGCTCCTGACTGACGGACGGCTCTAGCGGCTCCTGACTGACGGACGGCTCTGAAGGCTCAGGACAGACGGGCGGCTTTGAAGGCTCAGGACAGACGGGCGGCTTTGAAGGCTCAGGACAGACGGGCGGCTTTGAAGGCTCAGGACAGACGGGCGGCTTTGAAGGCTCAGTACAGACGGGCAGCGCAGGCGGCGCTTGGCAGACGGACAGCTCAGACGGCGTTGGGCAGACGGACAGTTCAGGCGCCGCTGGGCAGACGGCAGACTCTGGCCGGCTGAGGCGCACTGTAGGCCTGGTGCGTGTTACCGGAACTGGAGGTACCGGGCTAAGGACACGCACATTCAGGCTACTGCGGGGAGCAGCAACAGGACGCACAGGACACTGGAGACGCACAGGAGGCTTAGTGCGTGGTGTAGGCACTGGTGGTAATGGGCTGGAGACACGCACCACAGGGCTAGTGCGTGGAGGAGGAACAGGGCTCTGGAGACGCACAGGAAGCCTGGTGCGTGGTGTAGGCACTGGTGGTACTGGGCTGGGGCGGGGAGGTGGCGATGGAAATACCGGACCGTGCAGGCGTACTGGCTCCCTTGAGCACTGAGCCTGCCCAACCTTACCTGGTTGTATGCTCCCCGTAGCCCGACCAGTGCGGGGAGGTGGAATAACCCGCACTGGGCTGTGTAGGCGAACCGGGGACACCATGCGTAAGGCTGGTGCCATGTATGCCGGCCCGAGGAGACGCACTGGAGACCAGACGCGTTGAGCCGGCTTCATGGCACCTGGCTCAATACTCAATCTAGCCCGGCCGATACGAGGAGCTGGTATGTACCGCACCGGGCTATGCACACGTACAGGAGACACCGTGTGCTCTACCGCATAACACGGTGTCTGCCCGTACTCTCGCTCTCCACGGTAAGTACAGGGAGTTGGCTCAGGTCTCCTACCTGACTTCGCCACACTCCGTTGTAGCCCCCCCCCCCAAGAAATGTTTGGGCTTGATTAACCTGATGAGGATAGAGGGCACTATTTACACTTTGGGGGAAAAACGTGTCCAATTTAAACGGCCTCGTACTCTATTCTTGCTCGTACAATATGCATATTATTATTACTATAGGATAGAAAACACTCTCTAGTTTCTAAAACCGTTTGAATTTTGTCTGTGAGTAAAACAGAACTCATTTGGCAGCACACTTTCTGACCAAGAAGTGGAAAGTCTGAAAATTATGCTCTGTTCAAGGGCCTGCCTATAAATGGGCATGACACGTATGAGTATACATGCACGTCATACACCTTCCCCTAGATGTCAAGAGGACGTGAGAGAAGAAAGGAAGTGTTTATCTTGGTCTGAGGTGGAATAAATCATCTTGGCACGACAAGTCATTCATTTTTTTTTTCTGGAGAGCGCGCAGATGGACCTGGAATTGCCTTTTGAAAAGCCGTCGTTATAGGCGAATACTTTCTCCGGCTTTGATTTTATTTGATACATGTCACAATATCATCGTAAAGTATGTTTTTTCAATATAGTTTTAATAGATTATTGAAATTTTTTCGGGACGTTAGGCGTGTTGCGTTGTCTGTGTTTGTTGACGATGGGGAGCTTCGCGCCACTTGGCCAGTGTGCTGGCTAAATCAAGAGGGAAAAACGATGTTCTAAATCCAAACAACGACTGTTCTGGACAAAGGACCCCTTGTCCAACATTCTGATGGAAGATCAGCAAAAGTAGGACCCATTTTGTGATGCTATTTCATATATGTGTCGAACTGTGTACTAGTAGTTTTGCGCCCAGGTTTTGGCCACTCTCCTCGCTATAACATAAGCCTTATGTCGTAATGAAGATATTTTTAGAATTCTAACACTGCGATTGCATTAAGAACTAGTGTTACTATCATTTCCTATACAACATGTATTTTTTTGTAATGTTTATGAATAGCTATTTGGTCAGAATAGGTGAGAGTCTAATAGAAATATCCGCACATTCTGGGAAAAAGAAGCTATATTAGCATAATGGATAACCACTGATTTCAGCTCTAAATATGCACATTTTCGAACAAAACATAAGTGTATGTATAACCTGATGTTATAGGACTGTCATCTGAGGAAGGTTTATGAAGGTTAGTGAAAATTGATATCTTTTGCTGGTTTATTCGCTAACGCTAACGTGCCTATTGCTATCGCTAACGTGCCTTGATGAATGAATGCGGTTGTGTGTAGGCTATTGTAGTAAGCTAATATAATGCTATATTGTGTTTTCGCTGTAAAACACTTAAAAAATCTGAAATATTGGCTGGATTCACAAGATGCTTGTCTTTCATTTCTGTACACGATGCATTTTTCAGAAATGTTTTATGATGAGTATTTAGGTATTCCACGTTGGTCTCTATAATTACTCTGGTTGCTTCGGTGCTTTTTTTGACGGTAGCTGTGATGGTAGCTGCAATGTAAAACTGATTTATACCTCAAATATGCAAATTTTTCGAACAAAACATAGATTTATTGTGTAACATGTTATAAGACTGTCATCTGATGAAGTTGTTTCTTGGTTAGTTTGGTTGGTTCTTGGTTAGTTAGGTTGGCTTTGTGCATGCTACTTGTGCTGTGAAAAATGTCTGTCCTTCTTTGTATTTGGTGGTGAGCTAACATAAATATACGTGCTGTTTTCGCTGTAAAACATTTTAAAAATCGGACATGTTGACTGGATTCACAAGATGTGTATCTTTCATTTGCTGTATTGGACTTGTTAATGTGTGAAAGTTAAATATTTCTAAAAAATATATTTTGAATTTCGCGCTCTGCCTTTTCAGTGGAATGTGGGAGGAGTTCCGCTAGCGGAATTCGTCCTCCCATGTCCAGAAATCCTGTGTAGGTTGTTCCTGCTGCTGCTTGACATGCTGCTTGGTCCTTTTGTGGTGGGTAGTTCTGTCACGATCGTTATGAGACGAATGAGTGGACCAAGGCGCAGCGTGGAAAAAAGACATCTTCTTTTAATGAAGAAAAAACAAACACTTATTAAACGAACAAAAACAACCGATCGTGAAGCTAAAACGAACTAAGTGCACACATGCAACATAGAACATAGAACATAGACAACTACCCACAAAAGCCTACTGCCTATGGCTGCCTAAAATATGGCTCCCAATCAGAGACAATGAATGACAGCTGTCTCTGATTGAGACCCATTCAGGCAACCATAGACATACCTAGACACCTACACTCAAACACAAACCCATCTACTCTACCTAAACACCCTAGACACTACAACCACCCAAGACAAGACAAAAACACACAAACATCCCCCCTGTCACACCCTGACCTAACCAAACTATTACAGAAAACAAAGATAACAAAGGCCAGGGCGTGACAGTATACAGTTGTCGCAGTCACATTATAAACATTCTATTGTCGTCCAACATCAAACTTGTCATTGTCATTATGAAAAAGTATAAATACAAAAACGACAGGCTGCATGACATCAGCAGCCTGGTGGTCCAAAATAGCATAACTGGTATATTTTAACACCAATAATCCCATCTGTTTAAAAATGAATTTAGTATATGTCAATCTAGCAGATCAGGCAACTAAAAGCAACAATATTAGTAAACAGTATTAGCTTCCTAGCTAACGTTAACTTAGCTGGATAACCAGTTCAAATAATGACCATATCATTTAGCTGACAATTTCTTAACTTGAGCTATTTTGTATTCATTATTACAGGAAAATAAACTTACAACAAGACCATTATTTACAAGTTATTGGCGAGCTAATTACAGAAAATAACTTACAGTTGTGAGTGTGACGAAGTCAAAGCAGGGCATTCTACCTGAGAATATTTGAACTTGTACACTGTCTCATTGACCTAACGTCATATCCTAATTTGACTTTGGTGCAGGTCATGTTTTTCTTCATATTACCGTCTCTGGTAAACACACACTATATCAAATAAAATCAAAGTTTATTTGTCAAAAGCACAGTGTAAACTGTACAGTGAAATGGTTACTTGCATAGTGGAGTCTTTTGTTTAGACATGTAACCATAAACCCAACAAATAACGTTACTACCCTGCATGAATCTACCGGTAGCTAAAGCTAACCAACTAGGTTCAATGTTAGCTAGCTAGCTAACATTAGGCTATAACTAGCATTTCAAATGGCTCTGAAATATGAATAATATTACCACACAGATCATACACGTAATGTTAGCTAGCGAGCCAGCCAGCCAGCCAGCTAACTTTAGCTAGCTAGCTAACAGTACGCTTTAACTTGCAATAAAAATGACTTTCAGACAAAATCTGAACCGTGTAATATCTGAAAATGTAGCTAGCTAGACTCTCTTACCCGTATACATGGATGAATTAATCTCCCTCTCTGTCACAGATGCCATGTTTGCCCTTAGTTTGAAGATGTAATCTGGAGACAGGTGTTATATACAACAGCCTTCTGTGTGTTCTCTTTTCGCCTCCCTCCACATATTTCAAATGACTGAATTTTCTCCATCTGCTTAGCTATCATGCTCTACTTCCACCGGGCATTCCACTGATTATCCACACACACTGAGCAGCTCATGTTATAGACAGAAGCATGCTACATGGCAGACCAATCCGAACTCGCGGTATGTCCAGCCCAACCATTATCTCAGCCAATCATTGCTAGTGGGAAGGTTCCTGTATTTTTTCCGTGGCTAAATCAACTAGGCTCGTAATTGAACATTTTTTTTTCGTATTTACAGATGGTATACAAGTTTGTTATTAAGTCACATGAAAGTTCACATATTCCAGAAGTCATTTCTGCCAAAAAACTAATTTTGATTAAAAAACAAAAATCCCATTACATGCCTCTCCTGTGAAGTAGTGATGTGAGACATACGCCTAGTTTCCTGAAGTGAGTCACATATGATAGCCTATTTACAGCAGAATGTTTTTGTCTTTGTAACACAAACACTCCCATTCATTTTTAGTTGAAGCTGGCCATGTTTGTGCAATGTCCACATGTAGCCTACACCTGTAGGGATATTAGTTCTGGAATATGTCCCCCAGGAAAGATCTAACAGAGGAATAAGAAGAGATGAGACAAAACTAGCCAGTTATAGAATATTGTGTTGACAGCTGAGTGGACTGAAGACCGGGCATTCAACACAAAGTTGTTGATATAATTTCCACGGAAACATGTCTTTACATGAGATTATAAAACTTGAAGTTGCAAGCTACCTTCGTAGCAAGGTGTTGTAGAACGAGTGTCTCATGAAACACATTCCAGACACGGGTACTTCTTGCCATCTTGGCATAACTGTGATTTGACAGAGGTATATCAGCTAGCTAGAGAGGCTAGCCAGCTGGAGCTATCCCCAAGCTATGCTAGCTAGCTGCTGTCAGGTTGGCTAAACACAAGGTCAGCACAGGCTTTAGCCTACACATAGAACTGAATTAGTAGATAATCTTGAGATGGCGAGTGAATCAGGAGAGGGGAAGTCCTCCACTTCAAAACTTCTCTCCATAGCTACAGTATCTTGATGGCCAGGATAGATGCCATTTATACATGTGAGAATGTGTGCTCATTTACTGTAGTTGTACAGCTGTGTACAGTATTACTAAGAAAATGTGTAGCTAAAGGACTTAGAGCACATACAGTATCCAATGTCAGATTTGTAAATATGTATTCTTAAAAGAGATTTGCACTTGTCTAATGACTTTGTATTTTACAGGTGTTTCTCATCAGTTTGTAATTTGTCACAGTGTTTGTATCAGAAGTTACCAAAATTGCTATTGACGAGCCAAAATTGTAATAGAACTGGGCTTGAACAAGAAAGCCTGCATAACCCTGTAGCTCTTCAAGAGCAATTGTGGTCATCCCTGAATTATATGTAAAATGTTTACTATATCTGATGAATATATGTTTGATTGTATATTTTATATTTTGTAATAACTCATCATTGTTTACAGGTAATGTAGTACTAGGCCTTTCTTCAGTAAACTTTAAAGTACATGTTCATGTTAATAGTTAATGGGTGCATCTTGATTATTTGTGCATTTCCCAGGAGCTTTATCGATTGCCTTGTTAAAAGTGACCAGGGAAAACATTTCCAGTTAATTCCATATTGGCTTAAATGTGTTTCTGTTTTTTGGCTTCCCTCTGGAAAATCAGCTGTTAATATTAAATAAATACTAATAACTACATTATTTCTGTTGCCATTTGTCATTATTGTGTACTTTTACTTAACTTTTATTGCTGTGTTTTGCTTTATTATAATGCTGTATAATAATGTTGCATTATCACCTTCAGGTGTAAATCCATGGAAATTATAAACTAAAAACGACATTTGAAGTGAGAAGTAGGCATTGGTCTGCAGCGAAAAAAGAAAGGAAATTCAAATGAGCACCACACTGCATACTTCACCCATGCTCTACCAAGGTTTTCCAGAACACAACTTTGACCTACTACAATAGCTATGTCGGTCTATTGTGCTTCCAACAAAGTGTAGGCAGGTTGCTTAGGATTCAAACCTAATTCTCAATGAAAATATAAGGAGTTTGGTGTGGATGTATCACCGGAGGGTCTGGAGCGATGCCATCGGCTTGAAACATAAGAACGCTAAATACCCTCGCATGGTAATCTTTAAGCTGTCGAACTATCAGACCAAAGTCAACATTCTGAAGGCACAGGGGGAAAGGAGATCAAAATCCATGGCCAGTCCATTCGATTCGTCCAGGATCTGTCTGCTAAGCTAAGGAAAAAATACAAGCAATTTGTTCCGATCAGACAGTCACTGGAGGAAAAAGGAATTAAGTATCAACTCTGAATCCCAGCAGTGCTGTGGGTATGTAAGGGAACACATATGATGGAGTTTACAAGCGCCGATGAAGCCCTGAACAGGCTGCAGGAAACCTTTCCAATTGAAAGAGAGCCCAGTGCCCTGAGGAGAGGCAGAGGCTGAAAAATAGACGAGCACACTAGGTTACATACAGTGATGCCCAAGATCAGAAGTTGAGGGTGTTAGCGGGTGTATGTGTGGGTAATTGTCTGTGCATATCAATGGGAGAGTGAAGGAGGGTGTATATGAATATGTGTAGGAGGGCGGGAGAGAATGGGTGTGCGGAGGCACAGGATATATGTTGTGTGTGAATGAAGGAGAATGGATGAGTAAGTAGACATATAGAGGGGTGTAAATGTGTCTGAGAAGAATGGAGGGGGGAAAAGACAGAGGTTGGGATACATTTGGCCTCGGTGGGTAAGAGAGAGCAAGGATGGGAGTGGGTGATAAGCTTGGTGTTGGGGGGTGGGGCAAAGGTGGGTAAGGATGGGAGGGTGGGACAAGCTTGGATTGGGTGGGCAAGGGTGAGCAAAGATGGGAGGTAGGGATGGATTTGGTTTGGGAGAGAGAGAAGGAAGGACTTAAATATGCTAAAATGTAATTGTATTTCTTTTTTTATGACGTTGTAAAATGAATAAGAGGTCTGGACAGATTAGGAAAGGATGTCGAAACATTATTATTCCTTGTTTGTCATTACAACTAAGATTTAATGGTGGTTATTGTTGAGAATGGAGAGGGGCTATATCCGGGGGATTGGGATGGGGTGACAGAGGGCAGCAGACACTTCTCGGAGGTGTGTGTGGGGCCTCCCCTCATCCCATTTCAGTCTCAATATACTTTAATTAAGAGGTAATACAAACTAACCACAGTACTTAAGTGGCAGCATTTCTTCAAATGTACTGTATATACAATGTATGTACAATGTATTTTGGTACATGAAGAGAGGAGTCAGAGCTAAAAAAGTCCCCAAAAAGTATAGCGAATCAGGTACAAAGACGTTCTTTGCTTCTTGTAATTTTTCATATTTATAAAAAAATTGTATATGTCTGCTCAGCCCACATGCCCACACGCTCAAAATATATGTAATGTATACAATAACTATGTATTTATACTATGATCCTTCCATTCTATGGAATGCCCACTGCCCTCATATGTCATGTCTGCTAAAATGTTTTACTTGTATCTTCAATGATAGACGGAACAGGTAAGGTTAACTTTGATTCTAGTCAAGTAAAGACCAACAAAGTTCAACTTATCACATGGAATGTGCACAACAACCTCCATGATAAGGAAAAAAGCATATGGTTCTCTAACACTTAAAGAGATTGTCAGCAAATGTGGTTTCTTACAAGAGTTACATTTAGAAAAAGGAGAAATTGAACGTTTAAAGAGCTGAGTTCGAGAGGCCTATGCTGCCACCTACTGCAGTAACAGAGGTGTAGGCATCCTGATAAATAAGAATACACCATTTCCCTTTTATCCCAGTGCATGGACCAAGAAGGCCATTTTCTAATGTTGAATTGTACCTTACATAGTGAAAAATACACATTGATTTCATTGAATATCCCACCAGGGGCAAATATTGTGTTTTTAGATAGAATTCAAGCTATATTAGATCAGACAGGAATTAAGATTTTAGCAGGTGACCTAAATCATACATTCGATAAGACTGACAGACATAGTAATAAAAAATACACATTTAGGGAGCCTCCAAAGTGGCTGAAAAATGTAATCTCTACAAATAATTTACAGGACACCTAGAGCTTACTATTCCCAACTACAAAAGACAATTCCTTTTTTTCTCAAATAAAGAAAAACTATTCAAGAATTTACTACACCATTGCTTCAACTCCAAAGGTCGAGAGCCATGCGTCCTCCTGAACACGACCCTGCCAAGCCGCACTGCTTCTTGACACACTGCTCGCTTAACCCATTAGCCAGCTGCACCAATGTGTCAGAGAAAACGCTGTACATCTGGCAACTGTAGTCAGCTTGCAGGTGCGATGGGACAAGGACATCCCGGCTGGCCAAACCCTCCCCTAACCCAGACAATTGTGCACCGCCTCATGGGTCTCCCGGTCACGGCCAGAAGTGACACAGCCTGTGATTGACCCTGGGTCTGTAGTGACACCTCAAGTACTAGAATGCAGTGCCGTAGACCGCTGTACCACTCAGGAGGCTTGAATGGCCTTTTCTTTTCAAAACTTTGGAAGATTTCAACTTTCCAGCTGAAATTATTAATGTAATAAAAAATATTGTATACATTTCCTAAGCAAAAATATACACAAATAATACATTATCTGATGAGATTGCTTTAGAAAGGGGCACAAGACAGGGATGTTCCCTCTCCCCCTCCTGTTTGCAATGGCAACTGAACCGCTTGCAGAAACAATTAGAAAGGACCCAAATATAACAGGTATCAGTATTGGTAAACATGAATATAAACTAAACTTATTTGCAGATGATCTTCTGATATACCTGGCCAATATTGAAAACTCAATGACCCCTTTGCAAAAAAATATTTTCAGAATACTCTAAAATCTCAGGATATAAAATGTACGTGAAAAAAACGCAATAATGGCAATAGGAAAAAAATTATAATAACTCTACAGCAATCTTTTAAGTGGACCACAAAAAATATTAAATACTTTGGATGCTTAATAAGTGACAACAAACAACAAATATATAGATACCTTTGTTCCATTACTCAACAACATGAAAGCAGATCTTATTAAATTAATCATACAGGTAGTCATACAGGTATAAATCATACAGGTAGAATACACCTCTTTACAGTGGCATGGCTGCCAAAGTTTTTGTATTTAATTACCCATTCGAAGACATTCTTTAAAAAAAGATACTCGATCTTAACAAACTTTATATGGGGAAATAAAATTCATAGAATAAAATGGAAAGTTTTACATTTTCCTAAGTCTGAATAGTTATTTAAATGTGATATTTCAGTTTTTTTTTTATACATTTGCAAACATTTCTAAAAACCAGTTTTTGCTTTGTCATTATGGGGTATTATGTGTAGATTGATGAGAGGAAAAAAACAATTTAATCAATTTTAGAATAAGGCTGTAACGTAACAAAATGTGGAAAATGTCAAAGGGTCTGAATACATTCCAAATGCACTGTATAGTTAAATGCACTAAAGAGGAACAATGGGTACATAATGAAGATGTGCATGCTCATCCCCAGAATCCTTTTACGTGTCTATTTTCAAAGGATAAAGCTAAGAACATTAAGAACTTCATAGTTAATTCTGAAAGTTAAACACATTCTAAAAGAACCAATATCACTTCCTAAAAACACAACCTTCTGGAACATTCCTTGGATAGCTTTTCAGAATTCACAGATAAATTGGTCCACATGGAAAACTAAAGGCATATAAACCGTAAATAACTTGGTAATGGGAAATACATGTATTTCCATAACAGCATTAGAAAGTAATTTTGGACTGACCAATGTAGATATTTAAAAAATACATGCAACTTAAAAGTTACATGTCATGAAATTTTGATTTGAAATCTTTTGGACATTAGAGCAATCTTGAGGGAATCTGATTTGAGTCAGAAAATTATGTTTATATGATTGGTAAGCTATATAAAACCTCGCAGAAAGCATATCCAACTGACAATCTCTTAGAATAAATATTCACTATTGGAACCAAGACTTAAAAATAACTGATGTTGGTACAAGATGGAGGGAAAGTTGGAACATAACTCATGAAACTACAGTTAACTAAAATGTATACTTAATCCAGTATAAATTAATATATAGAATTTATTATACAAGAGATAAAATTCACATTCTACAGCACAACGGCGGAGTCATGTCTTAATAATGACCCAATAATCCAAGCTTTCCAGGAACGCTATGAAGTCCAAAAGTTATGGGTGGAGCTAGAAAGTTGTCTGTCAGAAGTATTACAATGTAAACAAACTTTTAATCTGTCTGTGTGCATATTCCAAGACGTGGCATATGGGGGTGTAGTGCGATACCGAATGGGCTGGGTGATTCTCTTCTCATCACTCATCTTGGAAATCAATCCACCGTCATTAACACAATGGGAAAATATTATTTATTATTTCAATATTGAAATAGCATGGGCGACCGAGAAAAACGAATTGCTACCATTTAAGGCCAAGTGGCAAACAATAATGCGCATAGCCTTGCTATTGAGAAAGGCTGCCGTAGGCAGACCTGGCCCTATTTTCACATCGTTATAACACGGCATATAGACATAATATAACATTTGAAATGTCTTTATTCTTTTGGAACTTGTGAGTGTAATCTTTACTGTTCACTTTTTATTGTTTACTTTTTATGCCAATAAAAAATTCCAGCATTGAATTGAATTGAGACAGAAAGAGAAAGAGAAAGAAAGAGAGACAGCGAGAGAGAGCGAGAGAAAACGAGTCAATGACAGAAAGTGAGAAGTGACGGGATTGAACCGAACTCCCAGGCGGTATCACCCCCCTGGGGGGAAAAGCGTCAGTGGTAAAAAAAGACGTGACAGGAGCTGAAGCCTCTCCCATTGTCAGGTGTCTGTTATAGTAAACCTGGGCCTTTGTCACCCATCTGGTTCACTTCTGCCAACTGACTGAATGAATTATCCAGCTCTGATATTATTTTGGTACTCTTGAGAACCCTCTGAAGTACTTTGCAGTGACAATTTGACCCCTGTTTGACCTGTTTTAGGGAATTTAAACGTTTACTCAGGGAATTGAAGTTTGTGCTTGTTTGCATTATTGGCATGGATATGTTTTAGCTCTTGTACGTGGATATGTTTTAGCTCTTGTACGTGGATATGTTTTAGCTCTTGTACGTGGATTGTTTTAGCTCTTGTACGTGGATTGTTTCAGTTGCGTTGCTCATTAGATACTCCAGGCTGGTTGATGTCAGGTGTAAACTAGAACAAAGATGTTCTCCCCGCAACATGTTTGCCGCCTCAGATAGCATGTTTAGCATGTTTCATGGATTTATTACACAGACAGCGTTGTATTTATCATAGTTCTATACTGGTAATGAAACCTTAGACCAGGGGTAGGCAACTAGATTCACTTGTGGGCCAGTGTTGGCCCACGGGCCGCCTGTTGCCAAGCCCTGGCTTAACCTTCCTCTCTCTTCCCACACTCACTGTGCAGTGATCTACATCTGACTCTGTTAATCAGCCTCCCTCAGTCTTCCTCAAGCTGTAACAAGTGGAACTCAACTAGCATCTGTTTGCCTCTTGTTTTCTGTTGCCTTGCTCACTTGCCGTTTCTCACGAGTGACGCCCCGTTCTTTTTAATCAAAGACAATTCCTACTCCACCAAACAAGCTTTGCTGTGATAGTTCCCCCGCCACCGCTGCCACCATTGGGATCTGAAGCAGGGAACGGGGGGATGCGCCAGTGTCACCCGAGCCTTTTGACCCACAATGCATTATTTCTCTCCCCCTGTCCTTTTGTTTGGTGGTTCATCATTCCTGCAGCGTCCCTGCAATCTGAGTCATCGTCAACAAAACACATTTTGTAGTTGAGGAAACCGTGGGGTTAAATGAAGCCATTTGGCGATAGACTTGAGCCGAAATGGAGCCAAGACTGGAATGGGTTGGGTAATGATGGGTTTCCCCCAGGTGCCTGTACTGCCACGGAGGAAATCATGACGGCCATTGCTGACTGCTGTTGTTGTAGTTCTGGGGCAGGAGATGTAGGTATCAGAAGCAACAAGCTCTCACAGTCTCACTGCAGAATGAAACTTTTATCCATGTTTCTCCAAACGTCAAATTTTGAAGTTGCGCCAAACATCAAATTTAGAAGGTTAAGGGTAGAGGTTTTGATTAGGGTTAAAACATTATGTTTAGGCACTCATTCAAATGGTTAAGGGTAAAGGTTACGGATAGGGTTAAAACATTATGTTTAGGCACTCATTCAAATGGTTAAGGGTAAAGGTTTTGATTAGGGTTAAAACATTATGTTTAGGCACTCATTCAAATGGTTAAGGGTAAAGGTTTTGATTAGGGTTAAAACATTATGTTTAGGCACTCATTCAAATGGTTAAGGGTAAAGGTTACGGATAGGGTTAAAACATTATGTTTAGGCACTCATTCAAATGGTTAAGGGTAAAGGGTTTGATTAGGGTTAAAACATTATGTTTATGCACTCATTCAAATGGTTAAGGGTAAAGGTTACGGATAGGGTTAAAACATTATGTTTAGGCACTCATTCAAATGGTTAAGGGTAAAGGTTACGGATAGGGTTAAAACATTATGTTTAGGCACTCATTCAAATGGTTAAGGGTAAAGGTTACGGATAGGGTTAAAACATTATGTTTAGGCACTCATTCAAATGGTTAAGGGTAAAGGTTACGGATAGGGTTAAAACATTATGTTTAGGCACTCATTCAAATGGTTAAGGGTAAAGGTTACGGATAGGGTTAAAACATTATGTTTAGGCACTCATTCAAATGGTTAAGGGTAAAGGTTACGGATAGGGTTAAACCATTATGTTTAGGCACTCATTCAAATGGTTAAGGGTAAAGGTTACGGATAGGGTTAAAACATTATGTTTAGGCACTCATTCAAATGGTTAAGGGTAAAGGTTACTGATAGGGTTAAAACATTATGTCTAGGCACTCATTCAAATGGTTAAGGGTAAAGGTTACGGATAGGGTTAAAACATTATGTTTAGGCACTCATTCAAATGGTTAAGGGTAAAGGTTACGGATAGGGTTAAAACATTATGTTTAGGCACTCATTCAAATGGTTAAGGGTAAAGGTTACGGATAGGGTTAAACCATTATGTTTAGGCACTCATTCAAATGGTTAAGGGTAAAGGTTACGGATAGGGTTAAAACATTATGTTTAGGCACTCATTCAAATGGTTAAGGGTAAAGGTTACGGATAGGGTTAAAACATTATGTTTAGGCACTCATTCAAATGGTTAAGGGTAAAGGTTACGGATAGGGTTAAAAAACAGTTTACAAAATTAACGAGTGTCTACCTCTGGAATCGAACACGAAACACTCTGATCCAGAGTCATGGGATGAAGCCCATCCACAACCCCCTAGCCTATTTGATGGTAATAGCTCTCACTGTTGCCCCTAATAGCCAGTTATTAAGGCATTTCCCAACGTCCCCGGGACATCGATAGACAGCCTGGTAAGAAGCAACCAGGCCAACCTTTTTCAGGCACACAGTCCTTGCACCTGTAGTGACATGCATGAGCAGGTGAGAGACAGAGTGGGAGGATGAGGCAATGATTGGTGGTGAGATTCACTTGGGCTGCTCAGGCCTATATCAGAGTTGGTTGGGTTAGTCAATTCTTTAACAGTTTAGTCAACTTTTAATGACAAAATACACGTACGTATAAACTGTACATTCACACATATGCAAACATTTGCACACTGATAAAAATCTACATACAGGCCCACAAACATATGAATAAGTTTTGTCGTCCAATATAACACTCTATCTATATCCTTCTTTCTTGCCTCTTTCCAATATGCAAGTCGTCTCTCGGTTTCTCTTTCTAGCCGGCTTTGGAGAAACAGTTTTTTTCCCTTCATTTGCAATTAAGAAATGTAAATGGAGCAGGTGCTGCTGGAGCCTATTGGAATGTGTATTTGTTTTACCTCGGGCCCCTTCAGATCCTCCTCTCTCTCACAACACGAGCCCAAAGAGGAGCTGTCACAGCCAGCCTCTCCAGCAGCAGCTTGTTGTTGTCACTGCAATCACAGAAGTTCTTACAGGCTGAGCCAAGCAGCTCTGACAGCAGCCCACCAAGACACGCACATGCATGCAGACAAGCACACGTGCGCTTGAGCACGAACGCACAATTACACGCACACATCCAAAACACAGCTTTGTTTTCGTGAATTCTCAGAACTTTTTGGGGAGTAAAAATGTATTCCCATTCAAAATCCTATTTTCCCTAACTCCAAACCCTTAACCCTAACCCTAACCCTAACCCCTAACCTTAACCCTAACCTTAACTCAAGTTGACACTCAACTTCTCTCCTCTCTTCACTGGCACACTTCATATGGACTCTTACCTAGAGTTGCCTGTGTAAAGTCACTTCATTTCACACACACCCTAGCTATTTAGCACCAGCTACGCCTTGTCTCAGTGGGTGCCTCCCAATAATATATCCTTTCTTAAGTGTACACTCGTTCACTACATCCAACAAATGTCAACGTATTGGATTGTTGGAGGCATGGGTTAGTGGGAGTTTCCACCATACTTTTTGTACAAGTCACTCTCTTTCAAATCAGTGAAGTGAAGTGAATAAGTGCACACTTTGGGAGGAATCACAGACAACTGGGACATAGCGAGCGTGTGCTAAGGAGAACGAACATAAGGCAGTCTCATCCATCCATCCATTTGGAACATTTCTGTTCTCGTAAGAGAACAGAATATAGTTTTACAATAATTGGATTATGCCAGCTCAGTCAACATTAAAGGCAAATTGATTTAATAGATGCATCATTTCAATATTTGGACAGTCTGAATGTAACTTTTTAAAGACAATTGGAATATTTAGATGCCTGCTGGACTGTGTGTGAATTCTAATGTGTGCATGTCTGTGTTCCTATTAGTGTGTGTGTGTGTGCTTATTAGTGTGTGTGTGTGTGTTTTATTCCACTGGCAAGAGCCTTATTCCCACCAGCTGTCGGAATGCATAAAAACCAGCCTTGTTGTTAAGTCTGGGGCTTAAAACGCTGCCAAAAAGAAAGCTGGGCGAATAACAGCATTAATTCTGTGATTTGAGCCACCATTCAAACGCGAGTTTAAAAGTGCTTAAAACTAGCAGCTGGTGTCAACAAGGTAATAAAAGCGGGCGCAGGGGAGCGCTCTGCCTGATTAGCGCTGGAGAGTGGGACACCCGTGTTGCTTGAAACAGAAGTGAGGTGGGCACACAGGATACAGTACCTTGTTCAGGGCACCGCCAGCCATGCCAGTCTGCAGAAAGAGAGTGGGAAAACGGGGATCAAGAGAAAATGGGCGGAGGGGAGTGAGGGATTAAGAGAAAAGGAGATAGAATGGGGAGAAAGCAAGAGAGAGAAAGAGTGCAAGAGAGGGAGAGAGAGATGGAGAATGAGAGAGAGAGAAAGATGGAAAAAGAGTCATTGGACTCTATGGGGCATATGCCTAATTCAGTCTTGTCTTTATTTTCCCTCTCTCCTTTCCCCAAACTTCATCAACGTTGGGATACAGTAGAGAACAGGGATAGTGCAAGATGATAAGTACTCCTGTCCAAGTCAAAGATGTCATCTATGACAGGTTGGAGTCATGGCAGAGGTATGACAGCTTTTAGAGCGCCAGACAGTGCCAAAGTTTTCATATCCACTACCCATCCAGCAGTAGCTGACGTGGGATTGAAAAACGGAACGCTCGGCACTCTTTGGGTGCATTAGCTAACCTTAAACTCCACCTCACTCTGCTCTCGGAGAGACTCATCATCAGCAAGGTTGAGATTGTCATTAAAAAGTGAAGACTTGGTTGGACTTGCGCCACAATGTGCATTATGATACACACCACTTCTCCACTCCCCATTAACTTGTCCTTCACGTTATGACTCTCTAATGGTCTGCACGTCAATCGAGTCCTCTCCTCTTCCCTCTCTTAAAATCCCTACCCCTTCCAAAATCTCCATTTGCACATCGAAGTGAACAGAATGTTTTACACCATTTCCAGGCTGTCAGTCAAAGCGGAGGACAACTCCTCGTTGTCTCCAAGGTTAATGTGCTGAGAGACGCTGAGAGACTTATCCACCATATGGAAAGGTTCATTCAGGCACTGTTAAAGGTTGCCCCCCATCCGCCTTCCCACACACTGTAGGATTGAGATAATAGCACTCATCGCCATACAGTTTAAGCCACATATCTCTACTACATTTCTAGTGCTAGTGCTAATCCTAAAATATTAAGGTCTGTTAACATTAGTCCACCCCTGAAATGATCTTTCTAACGTGGGGAGAAGTTCTCTCTCTCTCTGTGTCTCTCTGTGTCTCTCTCTGTGTCTCTCTCTGTGTCTCTCTGTGTCTCTCTGTGTCTCTCTCTGTCTCTCTCTCTGTGTCTCTCTCTGTGTCTCTCTCTCTGTGTCTCTCTCTCTGTGTCTCTCTCTCTGTGTCTCTCTCTCTGTGTCTCTCTCTCTGTGTCTCTCTCTCTCTCTCTCTCTCTCTCTCTCTCTCTCTCTCTCTCTCTCTCTCTCTCTCTCTCTCTCTCTCTCTCTCTCTCTCTCTCTCTCTCTCTCTCTCTCTCTCTCTCTCTCTCTCTCTCTCTCTGTGTCTCTCTCTCTGTGTCTCTCTCTCTCTCTCTCTCTCTCTCTCTCTCTCTCTGTCTCTCTCTCTGTGTCTCTCTCTGTGTCTCTCTCTCTGTGTCTCTCTCTCTGTGTCTCTCTCTCTGTGTCTCTCTCTCTGTGTCTCTCTCTCTGTGTCTCTCTCTCTGTGTGTCTCTCTCTGTGTCTCTCTCTCTCTCTCTCTCTCTCTCTCTCTCTCTCTCTCTCTCTCTCTCTCTCTCTCTCTCTCTCTCTCCTTGACAATATCCAGCCATTTGTTTCTCAGCGCAGGGCCATCTGTTACTAGGCAGGCTGAATGCTTGGTTGAAATATGTACGCTCTAATTAATTCAACCAAATTGTTTTAGAATAGATTAATACAATAATGGCAGCACATGAAAGGTTATTTCAAGTACACCTTTCAACTAATTTCATAAAAATCGACGGTTGCGCTGTTTAGCCCGCTCGGTGACTGTTGCTTGTTTACCAAGTACTGTGTCTAGCGGAGAGATAATGCTGTGGTGTTAGCTGCTGTCATTGTATCTGCTGTTTTTTATTGTCTGATGGCGACTGTGACCTTTGGGAGGTAAACAACTTGATGCTTTCAGCATTCGGACCTCTCTGAGTGTCACAGTGCAGTAAGTGGGATGAGTGTGGAGGTCATCCCTTTGTTCCCCCTCGCAGGCGATACTGTAGTTGCACCACAAGGCCCAATCATAGACTGTGCAGTGTAAGTGTAAAGTGTGTAAAGTGGAGAAGGTCATGACTTCCTTCACAAAACCTCTTCATCGTCAAAGATAATTGAACTGATGCTAGAAGCTTCCAAAAGTAGCTTCTGAAATATGTTTTGATTCTTATAGCAAAGATCTACTGTTAAAAAGTTATACCATGACACTGTCATAGCAGGCCCAAGTATGATGCGCTTATGACACAAAAAGGGTATAGCATCACTCACCTAGATTTGGCTCCGTGGGGAAGTCACAGCACAGACACACTCAGAAGGCACTGAGCTGTTGTTCATCAAGAACAACACAACCTCACTCCTCTTCCCCAGAGAGGTAGCATTATAGATTTCCTGGTAGACAGAGATCTCTTCTCCTGTTCTTTTCCACTGCTTCAGTTCATTAGTGCAGTTGTGTCTGCGCAGGTGCGCTCGCAAAATAGTCCTGCGTTCGTTTTGGAGGCTTAACCACACACATGCACGAACGCACACAGACACACACACGCACACGCTCGGCGCCGGGCGCATTTTTTTTAAGACAAGGAATATGATAATGAACCTGGCTTGATAGAGTAATTAACTGGGCTAAATGAAAATCCCACGAGGTTCAGGGATGGTTAGCAGATGTTCTTTGAAATCCATTAAAGAGGAAACATCTTCTGAGAGGAGGAGGAAGCGGGGAGAGAGGAAGGAGACTGTACATGTAACATTAGTGTACATATAGTACACTACATAAAGTGGAGTGTGTGGTCCTCTGTTGTGGTGGGAGCTGTTTATTTGACCTGCTGTCTTTGTAGCAGTGCACCGGGTAACATGCTTCACAGGGTTTATGGGAGGAACAGAGTGGTGTACCATGGCTGCATAAAAGACGACAATGGAACACAATGTCAAACTCCACCAATAGACTCACACAGAGAAGAGCCATCTGCTTCGCCGTCTGAACCTTGGAACAAAGACACATGACTGTCAAAAGTTCCACAAATAGGAGGAATGCATTCTGACTCACTCACACTAGGTTTGGGTCTAATTTCCTACTTATTATTGGATTTTCCCATGCAGACTGCAGACTGCAGGCCTCAATGTGTCTAACACGGAATGGACAGAAATAGATTTAGATGGAACTGTGTTAGAGATGTTTCCTGTGAAATACTCAGAAATAGCTCTCAGAGACAATAAGCAACAGGCAGAAACAGAGGTACTTAAAGGTGTGTGTGTGTTTGTGTGTTTCAGTAATATAGGCGCACCTGTTAATAATGAGTGTGTTATCTGATTGGGCCATTATGTTGGCAGTACAGTAGGTGTCAGCCAGCTGCAGGAAGTTCAATAAGGACTTCCTGTCCTGTTCCTGTCCTCCCACTCACTCACTGAATGGCTGCAGCCTGCAGCCACCGCCCATGGTGCCTCTAGTGATGGTGCATCACTAACGTACCGCCACTGTCTGGACACACCCCACAGAAAAACTCTACAAACACACTCACTTTAACACTCCACTCAAGCACTTCACTTCAAATTACACTATTTAGGACCATAATCTGTATTTTTTTTAAACATAAATGGCATGTCATAGAACATGGGTATTCAACTCTTATTCAACTCTTACACTTACTTTACTCCGGAGCCTGCTGGTTTTATGTTCAACCTGATAACTAATTGCACCCACCTGGTGTGCCAGGTCTAAATCAGCCCTGATTTCCTGGGGGAAAATTGAAACAAGCAGTGGAACTGTCTTCGACGTCCAGAGTTGAGTTTGAGGGTTATAGACGGTTCCCGACACCTTCTTTTGCAATTTCACTTGTTTTTGAGAAACTTACCCCACCAGTAACTTGCTTCCTGGGCCTCAATCTGGAGTTCCATGGCATCCAAAAACATGAACAAAGGCTCCAAAAACACCCAAATACGTCCTTTTGTAAACGGCAAAGCTCTCACTAGCCTGTCCACAACAACGTGTCCTCTGTAAACACAGAGTTGCTAGCTAGCTGCCGGTCACTAATCTACCAACCTACCTAATTCTTTTTTCTTTCAAACTACTACGCCACCAACATGAACCATAATACACAGATGAGCATCTTCAACAGATGAAGGATGACTGAGAAAGGTGAGGGAGAGAGACGGAGCAGGTGGCAGGTAGCCTAGTGGTTAGAGAGTTAGACTAGTAACCGGAAGGTTGCAAGATCGAATCCCCGAGCTGACAAGGTAAACATTTGTCGTTCTGCCCCTGAACAAGGCAGTTAACCCACTGTTCCTAGGCCATCATTGAAAATAAGAATTTGTTCTTAACTGACTTTGCCAAGGTAAAAAAAAGTCAGAAGCGCAGGCAGATACAGTGCATTTGGAAAGTGTTCTCATGAGGACCGCCACAGGAATGGAAGACCCAGTTACCTCTGCTGCAGAGGATAAGTTCACTAGAGTTACCAGCCTCAGAAATTGCAGTCCAAATAAATGCTTTGCAGAGTTCAAGTAAAGACACATCTCAACATCAACTGTTTAGAGGAGACTGTGTGAATCAGGGCTTCATGGTCAAATTGCTGCAAAGAAACCACTACTAAAGGACACCAATAAGAGGAAGAGACTTTCTTTGGCCAAGAAACACGAGCAATGGACATTAGACTGGTGGAAATCTGTCCTTTGGTCGGGAGTCCAAATTGGAGATTTTTTGCTCCAACCACAGTGTCTTTGTGAGACACGGTGTGGGTGAATGGATTATCTCCGCATGTATATTTTCCACCGTAAAGCATGGAGGAGGAGGTGTGGCGGTGTGGCGGTGCTTTGCTGGTGACACTGTCTGTGATTTATTTAGTATTCAAGGCACACTTAACCAGCATGGATACCACAGCATTCTGCAGCGATACACAATCCCATCTGGTTCAGGCTTAGTGGGACTATCATTAATTTGTTTCTCAACAGGACAATAACCAAACACACCTCCAGGCTGTGTAAGGGCTATTTTACCAAGAAGGAGAGTGATAACCTGGCCTTTACAATCCCCCAACCTCAACCCAATGGAGATGGTTTAAGATGAGTCGGATCGCAGAGTGAAGGAGAAGCAACCAACGTGCTCAGCATATGTGGGAACTCCTTCATAATTGTTGGAAAAGCATTCCAGGTGAAGCTGGTTGAGAGAATGCCAAGAGTGTGCAAAGCTGTCATCAAGGCAAAGGGTGACTATTTGAACGAATCTCAAATGGGTATGTGTAAAAAAATAAAATAATTGACCGGTAGTGTATATAAGGTCCCACAATTAGACAGTGCATATCAGAGTAAAACCATGCCATGAGGTCGAAGGAAATGTCCCCAGAGCTCCGAGACAGCATTGTGTCGGGGCACAGATCTGGGGAAGGGTGCCAAAACATGTCTGCAACATTAAAGGTCCCCAAGAACACAGTGGCCTCCATCAACTGGAAGAAGTCTGGAACCACCAAGACTCTTCCTAGGGCTGGCTGCCCGGCAAACTGAGCAATTGGAGGAGAAGGGCCTTGGTCAGGGAGGTGACCAAGAACCCAATGGTCACTCTTTACAGAGCTCCAGAATTCCTCTGTGGAGATGGGAGAAACTTCAAGAAGGACAACCATCTCTGCAGGACTCCACTAATCAGGCCTTTATGGTAGAGTGGCCAGACGGAAGCCACTCCCCAGTAAAAGGCACACGACAGCCCACTTGGAGTTTCCAAAAGGCACCTAAAGACTCTCAGACCATGAGAAACAAGATTCTCTGTTCTGATTAAATCAAGATTGAACTATTTGATGTGAATGCCAAGCGTCATGCCTGGAGGAAACCTGGCACCATCCCTACGGTGAAACATGGTGGTAGCAGCATCAGGCTGTGGGGATGTTTTTCAGCGTCAGGGACTGGGAGACTAGTCAGGATCGAGGGAAAGATGAACGGAGAAAAGTACAGAGAGATCCTTGATGAAAACCTGCTCCAGAGTGCTCAGGACCTCAGACTGAGGCGAAGGTTCACCTTCCAACAGGACCATGACCCTAAGCACACAGCCAAGACAACTCACGGGGTTGCTTCGGGAAAAGTCTCTGAATGTCCTTGAGTGGCCCTGCCAGAGCCCGGACTTGAACCCGATCGAACATCTCTGGAAAGACCAGAAAATAACTGTGCAGCGACGCTCCCCATCCAACTTGACAGAGCTTGAGAGGATCTGCAGAGAAGAATGGGAGAATCTCCCCAAATACACGTGTGCCAAGCTCGTAGCGTCATACCCAAGAAGACTCGAGACTGTAATCGCTGCCAAAGGTGCTTCAACAAAGTACTGAGTAAAGGGTCTGAATACTTATGTAAATGTGACATTTCAGTTTTATTTGTAATACATTTGCAAACATTTCTAAAAACCTGTTTTTGCTTTGTCGTTATGGGAGATGGTGTGTAGATTGATGAGGGAAAAAAACTATTCAATCAATTTTAAACAAGGCGGTAACGTAACAAAATGTGGAAAAAGTCAAGGGTTGTGAATACTTTCCGAATGCACTGAATTCAACCAGCAGCTGAGGCCCGACTCAAGACATCTGGGAACTGGTGGTGTACCTGTGGGCAATGCCAAACGATGCCCACTGAAGACAAGTGTCTTTGCTGCGTAGAGTGGGACCTGCTTATGCCAGCCTTGGGATATCTAGAATTGTCCGGCAACGAGACAACGTTGACCCGCGTGCCCACCCTACTCTGTGTAACTAGTGACAATGACTTTCCAGGCCTAGTAAACCCAGCAGTTGTAGAAACTTTTTTCCATGTGCCAAAAATAAACTGGAAGAAAAGACCTAGGCCAGAGAGACCTAATGGCCAGCTGTCAATAAACTAAGTACCGGTAGTTTGTGTGTGATAAAAAGACTTCCCAGCCTTACGGTATTCATAGGCTGTGTCATATATGTCATCAGTCACCCATATGTTCATCAGTAGGCCTACCTGGTGTCATTCTGCTTTCACACAGCGAGCTGACATGTTTTTTGTTTTTATTTTCTAGATATAGACTTGTAGCTTATAGAGTGGTCGTGGAATGGGGATTGAAAGGCAAACGACTTGGAGTTGTAGAGTTGTAGACTCGAGTCACATGACTTGGACTCGAGTCTGACTCGAGCCAGAGACAGTAGCCACAGCATCGCCCTTGCAGAATAACCTGCAACAGGATGGCTAGTGAAACTCACACTCGGCACTCTGATTGGACCAGCAAACTGTCAATCAACACAAGTCGGGTGAGCTAGCGAACAGATTGCTGATTTGCTGTACAGCTATAGGATCGGGTGCAGCGCAAATATCAAATTGTAGGAAGAGAGGATTGCCATAATAAATAGATATGCAGCTCCAAAAATGGGTTGGTGATCAAGAATATTAACTGTTTATTTTGCAAGCTCACCATCAATGGGGCAACAATTACTAGCATAGGCCTACTGGTCTTTTGGTATGTAACAATTGCTTAAAATGTATGATTTACTTGAAGCTTACATTTGGAATTTGTTGTTAAAATGAATTATTACTGTGGCGAAGAAGCACCATAGGCGCAGCTCTTCACATGCGCTCTCCAAACTCCTGCCATTGGAAGGTGCTTTTTCTCTCTCTTGTTGAAATGTTTGCTGTTGCTTTCATATGTTTAAATGCATAGGTCCTATGTGGTAAATCTATATTCCATCTAATACCACAATAATTGCTAGCGTTTCATCATTCCATCCCCGTACCGTTTATTGCAAAACGTAGGCATTTCTGTTTCACGTTCGATAGGCCTACGACACATTTCCATTTAGCCAACTATTTGTTACCCTGTTCTGATTGGGAGCGATGTTTATAATGCACAACGTTCGTAAGACTTATGAGGTAAGAGTTATGTTTATTGCATTCCAATGTATATGGTTTCCTTTGCTCATATTTCCAGGGTTATGTCAGAGTTCCGTGTGTCTGTGTCCTATGTGTCATTTTTGTTGTGCTTAACAGGAGTGCACGCTCGCCTCAGTGCCCATATAAATAATCTACGTGGCCTGCACTTCACGCCTTGGAGTCAGAACGTTGAATAAGAGACAATTATTATTCCATGTACATGTGTGCATGGTGTTGAAATATCATTAATAATCATTAGGTCTGATTAAGACGAATGTACCAATGTAACAACGGATGTGGAAATTGCCTTTTACATTGTAGAACATTTTATTGGTTGTAATTGCCAATTGGATAATTGTATGGTCCTGGGGGTGAAGTGTTTATATTATGTTTGAGTTCCTGTTAAACAGATTCCATTTGGTTTCTCAAGGGGAGGCTTTGCAGTCTTGCCCTCTACCTGTGTCCGATCAGATAGGACAGGTTCAGCCTCATACAGAGGATATTTCTTTTGGGCTATTGCCTGTGTATATTTGGTCAATCTACATGTATATTTTACCTGATATGGCGCTTTTACCATTGGATCACCAAGACCAAGACCTGTAAATAAATCAACTCTGTGTCACGGCCGTCGTCAGAAGGAGACCAAGGTGCAGCGTGGTGAGCGTACATTTTCTTTTATTATTGTAAATGTCACCAACAAAACAAAAAACGAAGAAACAACCCTGAAGCTTAACAGGGCTATAGTGCCACTAACAAAGATAACTACCCACAAACACCAAAGGAAAAAAGGCTGACTAAGTATGATTCCCAATCAGAGACAACGATAGACAGCTGTCCCTGATTGAGAACCATACCCGGCCAAAACATAGAAATACAAAACATAGAAATAAAGAAACCAGAATGCCCAACCTAGTCACACCCTGGCCTAATCAAAATAGAGAATAGAAACCTCTCTATGGCCAGGGCGTGACACTCTGAGCACGTCAACCTGCCTTGCCTTCTGCTGATTTCATGCCCTTACAACTGATACAAGGTCCCGATTTTACAAGTACATAATGTAATCAAAATGTGTTTTAGACAAATTAATGAAAAGAGCTGTCTGGTAGCCTCAATAAATAGACAAAGATTTGTAGTTGAACAAGTCGTTGCATGTATAGATTTTGTTTTTACTTGACTTGAGACTTGACTTGGAAACTTGTGACTCGACTTGACTTGCTCTTAGAATGCAGGACTTGGACTTGACTTGAGTCTTGACCTGCTTTACTTGGGCACTCAACTTGAGACTCAAACCTTGTGACTTGAGACTTGCTTGTGACTCGAATAATAGTGACTTGGTTCCACCTCTGGTGGTCAGAGGCGAGTGTTTCCCAGTTGCGTCGTCAGATCCATCCGCAACAAGTACCCTTCACCCACCGGTGTCTACGTTGGATTCAAGGAGGCAGATGGCGCCTTCAGAATCCTTTGAACAACCCTCCACCGATAGCTCATCACCTTTCCCCTCCTTTTCTAAATCTCCTTTTCTCATTCATTAATTTTTTGTTTGTTTACCGCAATTGCACTTTTAGCTGCCAATGTGTACAAGATCAAATTGGCCTTACTATACATGTAACATAAAGCATTGACAAATCCCCATTGACATCTGTGCTATGGATGTATAACAGGACCAACAACAGTACAATCACTTTGAATTATCTGGAGGAGAATAATACATTGTAAATGTTTCATACATTTCCAATTGAGGAATGAAGAACATAAGAATTTTATTTCACAGATGAAATACATAATAATATATTGACAGTATCTGTAGAAAATCCCCTCTGATCCCTCTCTCTGACCCTTGGAGATTCTCAGGCTGCATCAAGTAGGTTACCATCCCCGACCAGAGTCTGACTATTGTCTTGCAGTAGAGGGCAATTCACACCTCTGTTGTTAGTGAGGTTACTTCTGAGAAAGTCCCAGAGAGAGAGTCACAAAGTCTCCCAGGGTCAGAGGGGATTTTCTACAGTATCAGTGCAGTACAGTAGCATGGGCTAGCTAGATGGTGGTTTTGTAGGATAAAGTGACTGGATTTGAACAGTAAAATATATAGTAATAATGCTTACAGTAGGTTGGGTAGGTACATTGTAGTTGAATGAAGTTAGAGGTAGATGTTTAACTTTTATTTAACTAGTCAAGTCTGTTAAGATCAAATTCTTATTTACAATGACGGCCTACCCCAAACCCTCCCCTAACCCGGACGACGCTGCCCTATATACATAGACTTGAAATCACTGGCCACTTTAATTATGGAACTCTAGTCACTTTAATAATTTTACATATGTTTGCTTTACTCATCTCATATGTATATACTGCATTCTGTTCTACTGTATTTAGTCCATGCCACTCCGACATTGCTCATCCTAATATTTATATATTCCTTAATTCCATTCTTTAACTCTCTCTCTCTCTCTCTCTCTCTCTCTCTCTCTCTCTCTCTCTCTCTCTCTCTCTCTCTCTCTCTCTCTCTCTCTCTCTCTCTCTCTCTCTCTCTCTCTCTCTCTGTGGACTGTAGAATAATTACATGAAAATTTGTCGCCAAATGGATGGAAGTATAGCTACGCACACACACACACACACACACACACACACACACACACACACACACACACACACACACACACACACACACACACACACACACACACACACACACACACACACACACACACACACACACACACACACACACACACACACACACACACACACTCCTTTTTGGGTGCCATATTATGACATGCTTAATATGTTCCAGAGGAGTGCACTGCTAGCCTCTGCCAAATGACTCTGTTTACATTATGAGTGAAGAATGCAAGTACATGGACCCTAATGCCCTAACATGAGAGGTTACAACTGATATCAAGCCATAACATTATGCATCTGCTTTTCCTGACAAGGACATTTTTGAAGTGCAATGAAATATTACTCTGTTCAATAAATCTCTACACATAACATGAAATATGTTAACATTTTGACATATCCCTATCTGTAACACCACCTACAGGTGTAGGATCTTCATTTGAGCCAGTTTGCTACAGCAGGAAAATTATCCCGCAGCAACAGGAAATGTGAATTATAATGAATTAATTGCCATTTTTGTAGGAGTTGATACATTTTTTCATAAGGGAAAATCAAAGTGGAAATTACAAACTTCAGAAGCCTTTTAAAACCTCAAATACACTACAAGTTTTACATTTCCTGCATTGCAGGAAAGTTCTACAGCAACAGGGTGATCAAATTAAGATCCTACAGCGGTAGGAGGAAAAACAGAACCAAAATGAGTTACAGTTGGGGTCCTATCTACCATAAACAGTGTACTCTCTAGTGTCGATAAAATACAACAGTTGTGTGTGGACGTGCAGTATCACACCACACAACTGCCTGTCTTCCTCTTTACTGATAATTCAGTTGATATACAGCATCTGACTGGGCCTTCTTAGTAACTTCTCTGTATAGTGTATCGAGAAGAAGGAAGTTCTAAATCACTGGTTTGGTTCAGATACAGTACAGTGGCAGTTGGTTCACAGTGGTCCAGGGTATCCTGCTTTTTGGACCCAGCTACCCTCAGAGTTAGTGGTTAGCTTGCCTAGCGGGTTAGCTGTCGGGACCAGCTCCACAGAGTTAGTGGTTAGCTAGCCTAGCGGTTAGCTGTCGGGACCAGCTCCTCAGAGTTAGTGGTTAGCTAGCCTAGCGGTTAGCTGTCGGGACCAGCTCCACAGAGTTAGTGGTTAGCTAGCCTAGCGGTTAGCTGTCGGGACCAGCTCCACAGAGTTAGTGGTTAGCCTAGAGGTTAGCTCTCAGGACCAGCATTCCACAAAACACACCCTATGATTTATTAGTCTAACACCCACAGAACCCTCAGAGGCATATGGTGCTGTCTTCCCACTGGAACACACATCTCGGTAGAGGATGAAAGGAGAGGCGAGGATCTGCCTCGTAGACAGAGATCTGGTGATCTCACAGTTTGCCATCCACCATTGGGAAACACTGGAAGCACATCTGTGATCCTGTTTTCTTTATCTGTTTCACGGAGACAGGCAAAGCCCTGTCAGGAATATGCCAATCATATGCCGCTATGTCAACAATGGTACCTAGGTACCAATAAGAAATACGAGATTTGAGTTGTATTCCATTTTCTCCAAATGATCAAATCTAGTACATGTGAGTGCTTACAGAGTCAGAAGCGTAGCCTTTTACTCACTGTGTAACGTTTTCTGGTTCGGTTGGTGCACATGTACGGCTGCCATGGAAACCTTTATAATAGTAGTCCATTAAGAATCCCCATGGGGACCGAGTTCTCTAACCATGCTCAATAACCTGACCCTTCACTCCCACACACACACACACACACACACACACACACACACACACACACACACACACACACACACACACACACACACACACACACACACACACACACACACACACACACACACACACACACACACACACAGAGATGCTGGAGTCATAGCAACATATATCCTCTCACAACAATTAGGTTTTGTGAAACATAACCAAATGGGGACCAAACCCAACGGGAACCTTATACAACAGTTGGCAGAACCTTCAGTGTTGGGCGGTATCTCCAAAGTTAATCTGTCCCAGCTGAAAAAAAATCACTCAATCCTGGTTAACCATTGCGATACAAAATGAATCATTCTCAGGAGCAACATGAGAATTTCATGACCCCCCCCCCATCTCCCTCCTTTACTCCTCCTCCTTCCAGTCCCTCCTTCTTCATGCCACTGGTCTTAGATCATCACATACTTGTCGACACTCTTTCTGCTGCGGCGGTGACAAAGCCCGTCTTTCATCTCCTCCCCAGCCTGCTAGTGGGAAACAGCGCTGTCGCAAGCGCCCAGGAGCACCATCTGCCACGGCCCCTTAGAGCAGATGATAAAGTTAGCATCTTCCCACACCCTCCTCCTCATCACACACACGCACACACACACACACACACACACACACACACACACACACACACACACACACACACACACACACACACACACACACACACACACACACACACACACACACACACACACACCCAGTGGAGGCTACTCAGAGGAAGGCGAGGACCATCCTCTTCTCTGAATTTCATAAAAATAAAAATAGTGAAACATTAAAAAAGTTATCATTTTTAGAATACAACCAATGTTCCCTCTAATATTTGGGGGCACTGATCACATTTTGGGTCTTGTGAGTGGAAACTTGAACGTTGTGAGAATTTTGTGCAACTTCCGGGACGCTTTTACAGGGAGCACAGGATGTATAGTGACCGACCGCCTTGATTCGGTCTTATGTAGCAAAATTTGATTTTTTTTTTAATTTTTACATTGGATAAAAGCAGAGACACATAGCTACAAAATGCTATATCATACACTGTATTTGAGGAACAATGGGAAAGTAATTCTGCTTTGAAAGTTGATACACTTGTAACCTCACTTTTGAGAAAATGGCCTTTGAATTTTTTGGCAAGTACCTACTGGAGAGCTCTTCTTTGTCTACACCCATTCAGCATCGTTCACACCCTCTTAAGCTTTAGTCCCACCCATCTCTTTAAGGGTTGATCCGAGCGTTCTGTCCTAACAACAGTAGTCAAGCACCCAAGCTAACTGGCTAACGTTGGCTAGCTGGCTAGCTACTTCCAGACACAAATGAGAGAACAGCTCACTCTGACCATTGTACTCTCCCTAGCAGAGCTGGTTAGGCTGTTTTTATGTTATCCAGAGCGTTGGTGACTGCAACTGTGCTGCTTGCAACATTTTCAGTTTTTTTTGCCAACGTTTACTGACACTGGCCATATTCAACTGGTGTTGAGCGTTTGTAAATTCGTCAGATATTCCACGCTCGTTATTCCACGCCAGCTATGTCTATCAACAGTGACATTCTATTGAAATGGTTACTTGCATAGTGGAGTCTTTTGTTAAGACATGTAGCTAGCTAGCTAGTTAAACAATTAAACATAATCAGACAACCCGCGGAATTGCTCCAGCAATGTGTTCAACTCTCGGTCATGGCGCTCAGCCAAGGTCTGGAACCCTTCCATAAGACCACGAAGCAACTCCTCGTGCCTTCCAATGGTTGCTCCTTGGGAGGTGACGGCATTGCGGAGCTGGTCCGAGTCTGCTGGGTCAGTCTTGGCCAGTTTGTACTATCATGTTTCAGGAGAAGACCCAGATGCAGACAGTGTCGAAGTAACAAAAGTTTATTACTAGAACAGGGGGCAGGCAAAATGACAGGTCAAGGGCAGGCAGAGGTCAGTAATCCAGATCAGAGTCCATAAGGTACAGAACGGCAGGCAGTCTCGGGGTCAGGGCAGGCAGAGATCAATAATCCAGGGTTGGCTGACAAGGTACAGAACGGCAGGCTGGCTCAGGGTCAGGGCAGGCAGAAAGGTTAAAACCGGGGAAACTAGAAAACAGGAACTAGAAAAAGACAGGAGCATGGGGAAAAACGCTGGTATGCAACAGACAAATAGAGAACACAGGTAATAATACACTGGGGATAATGGGGAAGATGGGCGACACCTGGAGGGGGGTGGAGACAAGCACAAAGACAGGTGAAACAGATCAGGGTGTGACACCAAGTCAAGGTAAGATTTTGGTTTTATTAATTTATTGCCAGTGGGGCCGGCGTAACTGCTAAACTGCTTTCTGACTGTACTGCATGATTGTAGCGGGTTTACTAACACATTAGTTATAGTAGCTATGTTGACTATGACAGCTAATATGGAGATGTTGTAGGCTGTGTGTAGCGGTTAGCTGTTATAATGTGACTTGGAAAGATGTTTTTGCCTGGTCACAGACAGCTAATGTGTTGTTCACTGAAGTCCACAAGCGAAGGCAAAAGGTGAGATGAGGAGAGCACGTAGATACGAGAAGGAATTATACAACGATAAAATGGATCATGATGTTTGTATGTGGCTGCTATGAGAGTGAACTGTGTTTGTGTGTGATCAAGCGTGTATTCATTCCGCCGATTCTGTTGAAAAACTTTTCTTAAACGGAAGCAAACGGAACAAAATGGGGATAAACATACTTGAATTTGTCCAAGAAACGCTTGTTTTCAAATGTTGGACTAATGATTACACCCTAGATCAGCTAGATGCAGGCAAGAGTGTGCAAGGTGGTATTGAATGTGTCAATGTCTGTCACCTTGATTACTCAAATTTCTCTCGAGCTGTGCACCTACAGTACATTGTAAACTTTCATTCATAGGCTAGGTTGTAGCAACCTCATGAGGAAAATGTGACTATCATGTAGTAGCCTAAACATATCGATGTTACATTGAACTGGGTGAACGGAATATGAATGACAGTCATCCAATATGCTGTAATAGAAATAAGGCCATGCTCATGCTCAAAAATAATCAACCGCCACACACACACACACACACACACACACACACACACACACACACACACACACACACACACACACACACACACACACACACACACACACACACACACACACACACACACACACACAGTGTCTTCCTTCCTCCTTCTCCAGGAACTGGTCGATGAGTCAGAGTGCCAGCTGAGCATGCCGAGCTCAAAGCTGACCAGGCCTCACTCTACTCCTGGGGTCCCGTAGGGAGGATGCAGAGGGAGTGTGATTGTGTGTGTGTGTGTGTGTGTGTGTGTGTGTGTGTGTGTGTGTGTGTGTGTGTGTGTGTGTGTGTGTGTGTGTGTGTGTGTGTGAGGGTGAGGGTGAGTGCAACAAGGGGGTGAGTGAGGAGGAGGAGAGGGCGGGAAAGTGGGGTGAGGAGGAAGTGCACTCTGCTTGCAAATTTTTGGGGGCAGGTTGCGCAATTAAAGTAGATTAATATAATCAGATTTTACTTAAAGGCTGATGTGTTTCTTAACACCACGACCAACAAATCTTTGAATGACACACTAAATCAGCTCAATCTAATAATGTAGCAATCAATCCCCAGATGATGAGCTGTGTCTGTTTTGGAACTACCTCAGAGTAACAACTGCAACACGTCTCGGATACCAGGGACTGAGAGCAAAGAAGCGTCAGGAGATATTTCATTAAGACAACAGTTCAATTAACAGCTCAATTAGCCAAGGTAATTAGGGGCTCTGTTGGAACAAAAACCTGCACACACTCAGTGCCTTCTAGTGCAGGACCAGGGTAGCTACACCCCGCTGCAGGCCACATAATCCTACTTAATCGAAGGACAGAAATGTTTGGCCCAAACTGCCTGGAAGGAGAGAGGACTGGAGCAAGACATCCTATTTCTAGCTCAATCTGAGCTTCCACTACACTGATTTCAAAAAGGCTAATTCAAGTTAATGTAGCTTTGGGTCTTCGGAAGAGAATTGAGATAACCTCAGCTTTGAGAGGCACTGTGTAACCTGTCGTTCTGCCCCTGAACAAGACAGTTAACCCACTGTTCCTAGGCCGTCATTGTAAATAAGAATTTGTTCTTAACTGACTTGTCTAGTTAAATAAAGGTTTAAAAATTTAAAAACCTGTGTTTTGAGAGGCGCACACACACACACACACACACACACACACACACACACACACACACACACACACACACACACACACACACACACACACACACACACACACACACACACACACACACACACACACACACACACACACACACAAACACAGACTTAAATACACAAATGTATTTTAACCCAACTCTGTGTTAAACATTCACAAAAGGCCTTTGTTTCAGTTGAATATGTACCTTGCAGTTTGCCAGGTGAGGCTTAGCCCTGGTGGGGGGGATCTGATGTTTAGGCCCCCAAGAGTGTATAGTCGTCTGGCAGAGATCAACCCCCTGAGCCCCTACTCAGTCAATTAGGATCCACCCAACAGCAGATATGGGGCCCAATTAGCTGGCTTGCATTATAGGACCCTCTCTCTCCCCTCCGTGGGGCATTGGAGTCATTAGAGGTATGGACACACACCTGATGACACGTCCGTCATAGGCTTGATGCTGTCTGAGTGTGTTTGTGCGTGTGTGTGTGTGTGTGGAGTTGGAATGACCTCCGGTGAGTGTGAGACATCCCCACCTGCCCCTGTGCTGCCCTCCCTGGGGTAAGAGAGTGAGTGAGTAGGCCTGGTCCTGCTCCACAGACCTGTTCTGTAATAAGAGGAGACAGTGCAGGCTGCAGCAAGACCAGAGCTCCTGTTCTATATGAGATGACCTCGCATATGAACCCACCTCATTATGAGGAGAAATGTCATACATTCTCTCCAAATAGCTATGGGAATCATTTTTGCAGGGCCAATAAGAGAACATACTAGAAATGGTATTTTCAGTGGTGACTGTCACCAGTATAGAGGTACTGTTTGACACATACGGACTACACAGTATCATTTCAAACCCAAAACCCCAACTTGATGCCTTGTTTTCGGTGGCATCCGAACCCAGGTTTTGGTTTGTATAAATCTTGTGACAGACAGGATGACTGGCTGTTCGTCAGCGGCAGTTGAAGTGAGGAGAGCTATTTGTTGCCACATCCAGCAACCACACTTCCCTGTATGCTGTGTTACTTCATCTCTCCCCAACAGCTGTGCCTCCTGACCACTATCTGGCAACCGCAGCCTCCGTATGGCATGTGATTCGCACATAGAACTGCATAGGGAGCATCGCAGCGGCCTGCCGCCCCGGCTTCCTGTCTCAGGCCCTCTGCGCCTGGCGTCGCAGCAGCACATCCTACAGTTAATCTGTGGCCACCCCCTGTCCCCCTTCTCCTCCTCTCCTTCCCCCTCCCTGACCGACCGACTGAACTACCGGCTTCCTGCCAGCTGCTACTGGTCATACATGAGACACTCCACAGCTCTCTCACTGCCTTTATCTCGCTCGGTGCCTTTAACTCTCTCAGTACCTTTGGGTCGTTCAACCAATTCAGTCCCCTTTGAGAAGTGTAACTTGGTCAATTTCTTTGGTTAATTTCACCTAATTTTAGCTTTCATAAAGAGCACATGTTTAACTTCCTAATAACACGTTTTCCCATCTTCTTGAGGTTAAATTTAAAAAAAATACTATAGTTAGTGCCTATTAAGTGCCTAATAAAGTAACAGGGTTGACTGTAACAGGGTTGACCATAAGAGGGTTAATCTCAAATCAGACATAAATCCCCTTGTGACAGGGGGAGTGGAAACTTGTTGTTTGCAAAAAATAGTATTAATTGAATGCAAGCTTCAATTATAACGAGAGTTCAGTTCACGTAACAGAGTTGACCGTAATATGAGGGACAGGGTTCATTTTACTTTAAAATGAATCACTAGTGACATGAAATACATAATAATCTCCAGAAACAACTGTCAAAGTAACAAAATAACTAGGGCTTTACAATGATGGTGAAACTTGGAGAAATGTTGGGGTTAAAGCTGCAATATGTAACTTTTTTGGCGACCCGACCAATTTCACATAGACATAGATCTGTCATTCTCATCGAAAGCAAGTCTAACAAGCAGTAGATCTGTTCTATGTGTGCTATTTGTGTGTTTCCCATTCTTAAGTTTCGTATTTGCATCTCTTGCTTTCTGTTTTGTAACTGCTGAAAATACAATATTTGTAACTCCCAAAAATACAATATTTTGGGTTATTTAAAATATATTTCACAGCAATTTAGATGGTACAATGATTCTCTACACTATACATTGCTTGTTTTATCACATAAACTGAAACTATTACAATTTTAGCAACCATGTAATGGCAGAGCGATTTCTACATAGTGCATCTTTAAAGGGCACTTCATTTAATATTACAGGCTTTTAAAATTCAATATTGTTGCACAGTTTCTACTTAAAATATCATAGGTACGCAAAAGGCACACTTTTGGTGGAACGATCCCTTTAACTCTCTCACTGCCCTTTAACTCTCCCACTGCCCTTTAATTCTCTCACTGCCCTTTAACTCTCCCACTGCCCTTTAACTCGCCCACTGCCCTTTAACTCTCCCACTGCCCTTTAACTCTCCCACTGCCCTTTAACTCTCCCACTGCCCTTTAACTCTCCCACTGCCCTTTAACTCTCCCACTGCCCTTTAACTCTCCCACTGCCCTTTAACTCTCCCACTGCCCTTTAACTCTCCCACTGCCCTTTAACTCTCTCACTGCCCTTTAACTCTCCCACTGCCCTTTAACTATCTCACTGCCCTTTAACTCTCCCACTGCCCTTTAACTCTCCCACTGCCCTTTAACTCTCACTGCCCCTTAACTCTCTCACTGCCCTTTAACTCTCCCACTGCCCTTTAACTCTCCCACTGCCCTTTAACTCTCTCACTGCCCTTTAACTCTCCCACTGCCCTTTAACTCTCTCACTGCCCTTTAACTCTCTCACTGCCCTTTAACTCTCTCACTGCCCTTTAACTCTCCCACTGCCCTTTAACTCTCCCACTGCCCTTTAACTCTCCCACTGCCCTTTAACTCTCTCACTGCCCTTTAACTCTCCCACTGCCCTTTAACTCTCCCACTGCCCTTTAACTCTCTCACTGCCCTTTAACTCTCTCACTGCCCTTTAACTCTCCCACTGCCCTTTAACTCTCCCACTGCCCTTTAACTCTCCCACTGCCCTTTAACTCTCTCACTGCCCTTTAACTCTCTCACTGCCCTTTAACTCTCCCACTGCCCTTTAACTCTCTCACTGCCCTTTAACTCTCTCACTGCCCTTTAAGTCTCTCACTGCCCTTTAACTCTCCCACTGCCCTTTAACTCTCACTGCCCCTTAACTCTCTCACTGCCCTTTAACTCTCTCACTGCCCTTTAACTCTCCCACTGCCCTTTAACTCTCCCACTGCCCTTTAACTCTCTCACTGCCCTTTAACTATCTCACTGACGTTTAACTCTCCCACTGCCCTTTAACTCTCCCACTGCCCTTTAACTATCTCACTGCCCTTTAAGTCTCTCACTGCCCTTTAACTCTCCCACTGCCCTTTAACTCTCACTGCCCCTTAACTCTCTCACTGCCCTTTAACTCTCTCACTGACGTTTAACTCTCCCACTGCTAGGCATTGATAGAGCGTGGGAGATCTTTGACTTTCTCTCTGCTTGTTATATTTGGACCATTGAATATGTTCCATTTTTTTCACCACTGCACTGCGAAAAGAGACTATATTATGTGAACTTGGGTTGTAGTCACAAACAAAGCCACGGTGATTATGTGAACAGAGCTATTTACAGAAAAGGAATATCAGAGGGATAGGAGGCCGAAGGGAAATTGGGCGAGGTGAGGTCTGGATCAAAGTGTCCAAGAAACAGTGCGTAAAATGGCTGACGCTATGACATCGTGTTTTTCTCTCTATTACCACCACAGATAAGGGTTCATTTTGAACTTCATGATAGTGTTCACTCACACAGAGCAAATAGCAGAGACATTGTTCAGAGAGAGAGAGCAGAGTAGCATCATTGTGAGATGCTGAGTCATAGTGAATGGAGTCATAGTCAGACTCGGTCAGGGTCACGCAGCTTAGCATCCAACACTACAAGCAACCTTGTGTCATCTCACAACACAGTGCATGTACTGAAAGCTACGCCAGGTGACACACAGCGAAACAGTGATTAAACACTGAGACTTGTTTTACAAGACACAGGAAATGGATTTATTTGAACTGAATACAAGATCTGATACATCAAAGAATGGTTGAATGATTCAAATGGTAATTTTCCAATTCTACAGCAACCTGCTACATATGCAAGTGTGGCTCTATGAGTGTTTGAAGATCAGCTGTATGTGTTAGATGCTTCACATATTTGCTCTGATCTTACCTTCACCTCTTTTGGGGTTTTGTCTGTGTATGTGTGTGTGTGTGTGTGTGTGTGCTTGAGTGTGTATGAACATGAGTGAACAGTGGGCTTGAAGAGACTGATACGAGGAGCCGTGGCTTACCAGAAATAGGTCAGCCTTCACGCCCTGGGGCTGCCTCCACAGTTTTCATGTTAATCGCCAATACACTCTCGCTCTCTCTTTCTTCCTTTGGTCTTTCCTCTCAATTAACGCCATTCCACTCTGCTTCTTTCCAACAGCCCTCTGCTGTCCCAACATACACTCTCTATATGAAACATTAATGATGACAATACTAAGTGGATCCATATCAGGGGTTTTGTTTGAAGAGAAAGTGCAGACTGGGGAGAATTCCTGCAGTGGTTCCTATAATTGGCCTGCAGTCATTCCTATGGCCTTCTGCTCTTTGAATAATGCATGGGCCCTTTTTTAATGAAGCCTCTTTTTGTTGTTTTACTTCTGTAGGCTGTAGGTTGAAATTAGCATAGTCCTGTGTCTGCATCTTAATAAGGGGACGGGTAATAAGGACCGGCCATACTCAGAGCTAGCCTTGAGGAAATTAGGAAAATGTATGCTAAGGTTAACTTCAGCTGGTGGTCTATCTCAACCAGCATAGGCCTACTTAAGTATGTATAAAGAATTGGTCTCCTGGGTGAGGAATATTGGTCCAAATGATTTTCTTAAGCTCAGTGGGTACAGTAGTCAACTGTACTGTATCCATTCGGGCAGTGTAGAGGACGCCTCCTCTATGGCACAAAAAGGACCCCTGGGACACGTGAGTCAGCAGTGTTGGAAATCTGGGCTTTAGAAGTCTGTCTGCTACTCCTCTGCTCATTCTGGGATGTACTTTTAGATTCTCCCTTTTTAAGATACAGCATATTTCTCTTAAAATCCAATCTACTGTAAAAATACAAAGATTACCTCACCTGATGGAGTTTCCATGTCGTATATATATAATGTCATTTATAAGCTTGAGCTCCTTCATTCATTTCTGTTACTGAATGCGTTTACTGTTTTGAACTGAACTAACACATGCTCTTCAAGCATATCTTCAGAGGTCACAAAAATCATTGCGTGTGAGAATATTTAGCAGTCGTAGCCCACTGTAAGCTTCTCAACACTGATACCCACCCACCCAGACAGGAGCAGGAGCCTGGACTGCCCAGACAGAATGGAATCTAGAGTCTTTAAAAGTCTGTCCTCAAGTGGGGGGCAGAACATTCCTTAGTCATCAAACTGTACAGAATGGTCACTAATCCTACTGGAGAATACAGTCCCTTTCATCTGGAGAGGGAAGGCTCACCAAAGCGCTGATCCGCGTCTAGAGCAGGACACTTTGGAGAGGGGGACCAGGGTGGCTGAGACCTGGAAGGGCTGAGAGAGGGGGGCCAGGGTGGCTGAGACCTGGAAGGGCTGAGAGAGGGGGATCAGGGTGGCTGAGACCTGGAAGGGCTGAGAGAGGGGGACCAGGGTGGATGAGACCTGGAAGGGCTGAGAGAGGGGGACCAGGGTGGCTGAGACCTGGAAGGGCTGAGAGAGGGGGACCAGGGTGGCTGAGTCCTGGAAGGGCTGAGAGAGGGGGACCAGGGTGGCTGAGACCTGGAAGGGCTGAGAGGGGGGGACCAGGGTGGATGAGACCTGGAAGGGCTGAGAGAGGGGGACCAGGGTGGCTGAGACCTGGAAGGGCTGAGAGAGGGGGACCAGGGTGGCCGAGACCTGGAAGGGCTGAGCGAGGGGGACCAGGGTGGCTGAGTCCTGGAAGGGCTGAGAGAGGGGGACCAGGGTGGCTGAGTCCTGGAAGGGCTGAGAGAGGGGGACCAGGGTGGCTGAGACCTGGGAGGGCTGGTGGTCATGTGATAGGGCTCTGGCGCCAGGTTGAAGGTGTCTGGATTTTGAGTAGGCGACCTGGCATTCCTGGGCCCGTATTCACTAAGTGTCTCCGAGGTGGAGTGCTGGTCTAGGACCTGTTTAGATTATAATGAGTATGATTATATGAGCGGCTGGGACCTAATCATAGATCAGCACTCCTACTTTAAGATGCTTTGTGAATACGGGCCTTGACTAGGGTTTGAGTAGGCTTTGTGGTAGGATCACAGCACAGGTGGCAGAGCATGGCGGTAGAGCATGGCGGTAGGGCATGGCGGTAGAGCATGGTGCTCGCAACGCCAAGGGTCGTGGTTTTTATTTCCGCTAAGGCCTCCCATATAGGTAAAATGTATCCACGCATGACTGTAAGTTGCTTTGGATAAAAGCGTCTGCTAAATGGCATACAGTATATTACAGCAGAGAATACATAGGGGACGGAGGGTGGTCGGGGAACCCATGAATAGTTACAGCTGGTACAGATGCCTCCTATGTCTCATATGTGGAGAGTTGTGATTTATAGCTTGGAAATACAGACAGGGGATATGCTTTTAAAAAGAGGATATTTCCCCCACCTCCCATAGCAGTGTTGCATTGTGAATGTGTCGCTGCATTTCTATATGAAGTATCTATTTTAAGACATCAGGACGAGAGTAATGATACAGTAGGATGATACAGTAGGATGATACAAATGGTATAGTGTCAAGTTCCTTGTTTCTTCCCAAACAGTTTAGTCCAGGCTGCATCACAGCCGGCCGTGATTGGGAGTCCCATAGGGCGGCCCAGCGTTATCCGGGTTAGGGTTTGGCCGGTGTAGGCCGTCATTGTAAATACGAATTTGTTATTAACTGACTTGCCTAGTTAAATAAAGGTTAAATAAAAAATTAAATAAAAAAATAGAATATTAACCTCGATATAGACTTTTCGTCAATTAAGAAATGACGTGCTCACTTTAAGCTCACTGAATCAGAACGTCCGATCTTCGGAGGATGGCAGATACAAGCAGCTCATTCTGGCAGCCACTGCCATACCTGTCAATTCTCACATTCTGTGCTGTCTACCAGGTTCACAGAACTCTCATTTCCTATTTTGGCTTGAGACACAAGCTGGCATGGGAACAGAATAGGAAGTGATGTTGCAAGATGTTCCCTCTGTGGGATTTCAGAGCTGCTGTTTTTTTTTGGGACTGTCAAAGTGACTGACATCCTATAATGGGACAAAGTTATGAGAGAGTTGTTTCAGATGACTGCCTTTCCCGTCTGATTGTGCTCTCATGAAGATTTGAGTAATGACTTTCTGTTGACGTTTTACTAATTTACACTTGATGAAATACTTGATGAAAACAGTGGCAAAAATTACTAAACTGGTCTTGATACGATTTGTTCCATGAAAATATTAAACTCCAGATCGGTTCTTTAAATCACAATAAATCATACAGTTATTTTTATTTTATATATATATTGCATTTACAGAAATAAGTTACACAATGATAATATTAAGCTTTGGCCCTTTTGTCCGTTGCATTTAGTCATTGTCGTTAAAAGAATGCTCAAACTGGCAGTCTTGAACAGGTCAAATAAAATGAACAAAACAACATTGATGACTGAAAGTGATTCATTGTCATTTCTACTGTTGAGGCTACACTGTTCCTAATAGTTCCTAGAAATGTGTGTTCCTAGTAGTTATGCAGCTGTCATCAAGTTTATTTAAGGTATTCTGGGAGTAAGGAAATCGCAGGACAGGTGCCAATATACTGGGTTTGCACCACTTCGGCTTATGTTGCACTGAATAGTGTGTGAATCTTAAGATCTGAAGAAGTCTCTGTTGACTTGTAATAACTTAATTGAACATTTACAGGTTTTGGATGCACTCTTTAGGATAAACAAGAACTGTGAACATGGTGATCTGTGTTATGAACAAAATCGACATTGTTTTTGCCTTTTCAAGAGCATCTATTTTTAATGTGCCCTCCTCATCATGGAAAGAACCCCCGCAAATCATCAATGAAGTTGAATTCCCCCCAAATGTTAAATTAACTATGTGAAGGCAGCTGCTCTTTGAGCAGGAAATACTTTTGTTGCGCTGTGAAAACAATGAATAATTCTCTTTGCGCCGCATATGTGGGCGTCGAATCGGGGCGAGCGAGAGATGGCAAGAGTATTATCTGTGGCGCAGATCAAACAGTAGCCAGGTTTTAATGAACACAGAGAATAGAAAGGAGGCAGGCACAAAGCGGGACGTGGGAATGTTTGTTTGTGTAGAAGACCTGTGAAAGACGGGAGCATGTGTAAGAGAGGCCCCTTAACCAGGCGGTGGGGAGGTGTGTGTGTGTGTGTGTGTGCGCTTCAGTCGGGAAACTTGGGTTCCCTGCTCTGCCTCTGGCTGTGTGTTATGTTCAGCTCTGAGATGACATCTGTGTGAGTGATTTTAACATTGTTCCCATTGCATTGTATACACCCTGGTTCTCCATGAGGAGAATTTTCAAGGCAGCGGTGCAGATGCTTTGGAGCTGTCATTGTCGCCAGACACAAGGGCATGTGGGCGTGAACAATGCAAATCCTTAGGATTCTCCCGAGAAGCACAAGACCTAAGTGCCTGTGCAAGACGCATAAAGGCCTCCACATGAATGTGAATGTGGGCCTGAGGTGGAATGCAGGGGAAGTAAGTTAACCCTTATGTAGTCTTAACATTCTGTACACTCCCATTGTCCTAAGGGTAAAACATGACCCACCTTCATTAAACCCACAAATAAAGCAGCTTAATTGAATTTTAAACCCCAAATCTATTTTGCATGAAGAAACAAACTGTGAATATCTGGGTTTTCCCTGTTCACAATGCAGAAAGACTGCATTTAGTCAGTTGACACCACTCGTTTTTATTACAACACACCTGTCATAATTGTTTTCTTTACTAAAGTAGAGGTTTATTATTGCTAAAGGTACTGCATAGGTGTAAACATACATTTTTTTGCACAATAGCCTACGTGCAGAAAGTAATTTTGAATGCATTTTATTGAAGGGTAACAATAACAGTCTTGAACTTTTTTGGCAACATAATGATATATTCTTACATACTGTACAATGAGGAATTCAACTACAAAATACTAGTCTTCTCCCATTTTTTAACCATTGCTCTCACCCACAAGGTGTATAAACAACAACAATAAATAAGATAATAGATAAAAAACAAAAACGTGAAGAACATAAATCAATCATCTATAATTAGCACATGTAGGACAGTATGCAAGTGTGTGTTTATTGACTTTGCAGATGTATTTCTCACATGTGCAGCACATATTTTTTTTTTACAGTCTTTCTTTGGGGTGCAGAATTGGCATCCCCTCCTTTTGCCTGCCCCAGCTGCAGCCTCAGGTGGATCAGGACAAGATTCAGCCCCCGGAACAGCTTTCACAAGCGCTGCAGAGGCTGCTGTGCGGGGGAGGCGCTCCCTTCTTTGAATGTGTGGGGTTACAAGTGCCTTTTCCAGCTGCTCCAGGAACACCCTCTTGTTCCGCTTATCAGTCATCCAGGTAGGGCTGATCTTGCTCCATATCACGAAGGCATTGTATGAGGACACATCAATGATGTTATGGCCAGTGGGCAGTCATCCTCCTGCAGCTGTAAGTTCCAATCACCTTGTCCAGGTTGTCCATGCCTCCTTTGTTGTGGTTGTAGTCCAGGATGATGGCTGGCTTCCTGTCCTCACAATCACTGATCTCAGACGTTTTGTGCAGTGTGCTCTGGAGGACCACATTCTTGTTCTTCTTTGGAAGGTAAGAAACTAGAGTGGTGGTGGGGATGAAGGCAAACATTGATGAGACGACCTCTGTCCCCCTTGTTGCGAGGAGTGCAGGGGGGAGCTCAGGCTTGTTCTTTCTAACTGGGCAAACCATGGTGATCTTCCTCTTCAGGAGCTGCTGGCTGAGTTCATAAGAGGTGAAGAAATTGTCACACGTGACATTGTGCTCCCTCAGTCCATCTGTCACATCAAGCACAACCTGCGTCCCCTGGTTCTTCTCCGGGCCTCCATTGGTCGACTTCCCTGTGTAGACTTGCAACTTCCAAGCATAGCTGGATTGTGCGTCACAGGCAGAGGTGGGACCAAGTCATTGTTTTACAAGTCACAACTAAGTCTCAAGTCTTAGCACTCAAGTCCCAAGTCAAGACAGGCAAGTCCGAGTCAAGTCTCAAGTCAAGACCATCAAGTATCAAGTCAAGTCTCAAGTCTTTAACTTTGAGTTTCGAGTCCTAAACAAGTCATAATTTCACCTTTATTTAACCAGGTAGGCTAGTTGAGAACAAGTTCTCATTTACAACTGCGACTTGGCCAAGATAAAGCAAAGCAGTTTAACACATACAACAACACAGTTACACATGGAATAAACAAACATACAGTCAATAATACAGTAGAAAAGGTCTATATACAGTGTGTGCAAATGAGGTAAGATAAGGGAGGTAAGGCAATAAATAGGCCATGGTGGTGAAGTAATTACAATATACCAATAAAACACTGGAGTGATAGATGTGCAGGAGATGAATGTGCTCTTCACCAAATGTAATACCATTTCATATGTTTAACAAGAGTTATAGTTAGTATATTACATTTACGCAAATCATGAATGCTTTTAAAAATATCTATATATTTATTACTTTCCAAATACACATTATATTTCCATGGAAATACATGGGTAGCCATGAGAAAGACACACCCCTCCCCCCCAATAGTGATAGACTATCGCTATGGGGCGTAATCGGGCGATGTAGGCTTGTACACAATCGCCCAACCTTGTTTTAGGAACGTCAGGCAGGATTTAGGCTACCAACTGCCTAGCCAGTTGTAGCTCAATCTTGGGTGCAATGATCACGTTCCCGCACTGACTGACTGTGTGGAGGCTCATTGATTTAACTTTACGCTTGCCTACATGATACACTAGTAAAGTAATAAAATATATAGCTGTCGGCAATATTAGCCACGAGTTATCGTTCTTTGTGCAGCTTCAAATGTCGAATAAAGTTGGAAATTGTTGCGCCTCCGTCTGTAATTTTCTTCCCGCATGTTTTGCAATTTGCAATCCGTTTTCTGTTGATACAGCGTTGTCTTTATATCCCAAAAATAATAATTTTGGGTATCATCTTTCCAAAGGTTCCATCTGAATTCACCCGTCAACGTTCCTCTGCACTGCCACGCACAACTTTTTCTCAGCTGGCACAATTTTATTGGCTGCTGTCCGATTCAAACTGTAATCCATTAAATGAAGAGTTGATTCGCTGCACACTTTTTTTTTTTTAATGGCATAATTTTTAATATTTGGGCTTGGGGAGGGTATCAAGTCAGGTCGAGTCATAAGGCTCAAGTCCAAGTCAAGTCACGAGTCATTGGTGTTAAAGTCAAAGTCGAGTCTAAGTCATCGTATTTGTGACTCGAGTCTGACTCAAGTCCAAGTCATGTGACTCGAGTCCACACCTCTGGTCACAGGCCACCCATATCTTGATGCCATACTTTGCTGTATTGCTGGGCATATTCTGCCGAAAAGGACAGCGACCTTTTGACAAAAGAGATTAATATCAGTAATTAGTATCAGTGTCACAGAAAACAATCACATAAATCAATGATATTACAGCAATATATAATAAAATGAACTGTGAAAATCACTTGCATTACAGATATGAAAATAAAAATGTACCTCTGAATGGAACCAGTTGCTCATCCACTGTTACTTCAGGCCCAGGGTTGTAGAGGTATGGCAGACGCTCCACCCACTTCTCCCAGACCTCTCTTATGGCCGCCAGTTTGTCTCTCGCATGTCTTGCAGGTCTTGACTCACAGTAATCAAATCATAGCGTTCTTGAGAAAGTGTGAAAGACTTTCAGTGGCATTGTGGCACAGAAAATCACCCTTCCACTCTCTGCAGCCCTATATAGGCACGCAGGTCAATCTCATCCATCCTTTTCCAGTTGTCTCCATATTTACGGAAACCCTCCAAATTTGTCATCTCCAGGATGATTTTTTCGATGGCTGGTGTGATGAACATGTAGAATATTGATGCGATGTCCTGGGTAACTGCATGTCTTGTGGGCCCTGGGGTCATCCTTATGACATTTTGTGCTGCCATCCTGCCCTGGTTGGCATGTGGTGACAAGGACCATGTTATTTTGCTGTTCTTTGACATAAATGTCTCTCTTTCAGCTTGGGGGATTTCTTCTTCATCTGAAGATGATGCATCGTGCTCTGGGTTGTATTCTTCCCCATCTTCTTCTTCAGATACCTCCACCTCTTCTAAATCATTGTTCTCTTGTTCCTCCTGGACATCTGAAAAGAATCAGATCTACGACCTGTTGGGCACTGAAACGTGCACTCATGGCTTCAGCAAAGAGAGAACTGGAGGGACTGTCATCTGCAGCACCTTTATAGCCTCTGACTGCATTCCCCATAGGTAAACAATGCTTTCAATAAATGTTTATTTTGTCTGAAATAGTTTTTATTTTGTCTGTGAAGTCATGTGTGGGGTCGTGGAGGGGAGATGCTGCACATGCACAATAACGTTTCTCTCTGTGTGTGTGTGTGTGTGTGTGTGTGTGTGTGTGTGTGTGTGTGTGTGTGTGTGTGTGTGTGTGTGTGTGTGTGTGTGTGTGTGTGTGTGTCTTTGTGGTTTTTGTGGTGTGTAAGTGATTTTATAACTACTGGGTCAAAAAGGACCCTAAGACGATCTTTGTACCCTGGTGATGTACATCTTTCATGGAAATATGAACAAATGCGATTTTTCACCGGGAAAAAACATCAAATTTCAAGTTGAAAAAATATAATTTAGGGGGTTTTCTCTGCTGTTAAACATAGTGGCAGTTCATTTTTCACCCTTAAGACAACACAAGGGTTAAGTTCATTTTGTAGTAGGAGCCCAATGTTTCCACTTTAGCCTCTTGATTTGACCACAACCTGCATCCTAATTTCCATGGCACATCCTCTCTCTCTCTTCAATCCGTACAAGATTCTAACTTCTACTCTACTCTCTTCTCACCCACCCCACACTCTAACATTTCATCTCCCCTCTCCCTTCACCCACATTGCACCCATTCTCACTTCAGCTGTGGTGCCAGGGAAGTGTCCTGTATAAGGTTGCAAAGGGAAAGAATATTACTGGAAACTTTCAATGTTTACGAGTAAACTGACAGAATTTTGGTAACTTTCAAGGTTTTTATGTCATTTATCACAAGACATCTATTGGCCCTTTTGGGTAATTCAGATAATCAGGTGTCTGTAATAATCTCTGGCCCTCTGTGCGGCCCTATCACATGTAAAATATGTAACATAATGAACTAACACGATGAAAAAAAGTTAAATGACAAAGATTGCCATAGATTACCTGTTAATTACCAAAATGACAGAAGATTCCAATAACTTTGGTAAATTACCGGTAGCTTTGCAACCCTAGTCCGGTAACACTTTCAAACGCCCCTGTTCCACTGCAGGGCATTCACCTGAACAGATGAGCAAGAAGGGATGATGACTGAGAGTGACACATAAGAATCTTCTGCAGTACAATGGGTTCCTAATGAAGTCTAGACCAAAATAAAATTAGCTAGGATGGAGAGGTTTATTATTTCCAAGGAGCCAGGAGGAGCTGCAGCCAGTCACTCAGTCAGTCTATGAGAGAATGATTCAGTGTGTGTTTACCGTGATTCGGTTTGGGAGAGGAAGGAATTCAATAAAGATGATGAAGAAGCCTTGCTTGTACCTCATAGGTTGCACCGTGTGGTGGTTTAGATTCAGAGGAGCGCGAACACAGCGCTGGGAGAGAGAAGTGATTACTGTCGTTAATTTTCACAGGAAATGTTGCGTCTCGTTGACATTTTAGTAATGATTTCAGCAGCTGGGAACAATAAAACTGTAACATTGCACAATTATTGGCCTGCCTCACAGCATTGAGTAAAAGCAATAAGGCAGTAACACACATTACCCTCCTCCTTCACACCTCCCTCCAATCCCCTTTAAAGTTGCACCAGCGAAGGAAGAAAAACCAAATGAGATTGAGCATTTAACAAGCTCAGGCTGCTTACACATGTGATTATTTGGGAGAAGACTGTTCTTTGGCTTCAGTATTGTATTGGCCTAATGTGATTTTGTCTCCTCTGGGTTGTGTGTGGAGGTCAGAGAGAGTTAGTGTGGCAGTTTGAACAGTCCATAAGACAAACCACAGTAATGTATCATCAGCAGCTGCATCACTACTGTACAGAACATGAGATCTAGTGGGAAGGGGAGAGAGATGATCGGAGGAGGGAGGGAAGGAGGGAGGGGGAGGAGGGGATGAGAGGAGGGAGAGCGAGTGTGAGAGAGAGACAGAGAGAGAGAGAGTGGAGGGTAGTTGGAAGAGGAAAAGATCAAGAGAGCTGAGGGAGAGAGAGAGAGAAGAAAGGAGGTAGAAGAGGGAGAGAGAAAGTGAAAAAGAAGGAGACTCCAACATGTTACAAGCACATAATCCCAAAGCGATGCCTCCCCGCAACAGATACAACGCAAACCCGGCTCCACAAATGGGCTTAGCCCCCGCAGTTCAAACTTTCTCCCCCTTAGTTCTAGTTTTATGTCCCTATATAAAAATAGCTAAAAAGTTACAATGATTGAGTGACAGGTCGACACCAAAAGAAATCTGCATCTGTGTCAGCACAATGGACAGGGCGCGTTGCGTTGTGTGCAGGGGGGCTATGGAAACTCACTGGGTAGTTAGACATGACTCCTTTGGGTTTCCATCCAAATCTGAAAAAAACGTTTCTCATCTCTGTTGTAGGCTAAGTGAATAACGTGATACGCTTCTGCCTGTAATATTTTATTTAGAAGGGCGGGGTTAGGGCTGTGGCGTTCATGAAATTTTGTCAGCCGGTGATTGTCATGCAAATAAATGTCGGTCTCACAGTAATTGACTGTTAATTAACATGAACACATTTAGCATCTCCGGGCTTAAACACAGAGCCTACAGGCCACTGATGCAGACCTTATGAACATCTACATTTTCAAAAGTCAATAAATCCATTTAAAGGGAAACTTCACAATTTTTCAATAATTTCCAGCACCACCCCAACATCAACATATGTGAAAATTGAGAGTTTCTATGTTTTGTAGTAAAAAAGACAGAGGAAGATAAGTGTTTCCAATGACATCATCGGTGTGCATCGTGTGATTTCGACCAATTGTGAGTTGGCATTGCCTACTAATTGTCTACTATTTGGTTGATGATGTCATTGGAAACAATTATCTTTATCTTTTTTACTACAAAACATAGAAGTGCGCCATTTTCACAAATGTCGATGTTGGGGTGGTGCTGGAGATGATAAATATGAAGTTGAAAAATGGTGAAATGTCCCTTTAATATAGTCTACACCAGGGGTATTCAACTCTTACCCTATGAGGTTCGGAGCCTGCTGGTTTTTTGTTTGTTCTACCTGATCATTAATTACACCCACTAAATCAGTCCCTGATTTGAGGGCAACAATGAAAAATCACAGTGGAACTGGCTTCGAGGTCCAGAGTTGAGTTTGAAGGGCCTACACCATCACAACAAATCCATTATTTATTTTAGGCAGGTCTAAAAAAACCATTATGATATGAATTAAATGTAGCCTATTTCAGAAGAACAAAATAGCATATTCTGAGTCATAATTTTGTTAGGCCCTGATCTGGCTATGCCATATGGCTGTGGGCTACTCTAGTTCATTTAGCAGACAAGATTAGCTTATAATTCCCGCTGCATTATTTTATACTATTGTATAGTAAGAAGAATATGATGATGCAGAAAAATTAATCCATGCATTTGTTACTTCTAGGTTAGACTACTGCAATGCTCTACTTTCCGGCTACCCGGATAAAGCACTAAATAAACTTCAGTTTGTGCTAAATACGGCTGCTAGAATCCTGACTAGAACCAAGAAATTTGATCATATTACTCCAGTGCTAGCTTCCCTACACTGGCTTCCTGTTAAGGCAAGGGCTGATTTCAAGGTTTTACTGTTAACCTATAAAGCGTTACATGGGCTTGCTCCTACCTATCTTTCCGAGTTGGTCCTGCCGTACATACCAATACGTACGCTACGGTCACAAGACGCAGGCCTCCTAATTGTCCCTAGAATTTCTAAGCAAACAGCGGGAGGCAGGGCTTTCTCCTATAGATCTCCATTTTTATGGAACAGTCTGCCTACCCATGTGAGAGACGCAGACTCGGTCTCAACCTTTAAGTCTTTACTGAAGACTTATCTCTTCAGTAGGTCATATGATTGAGTGTAGTCTGGCCCAGGAGTGTGAAGGTGAACGGAAAGGCTCTGGAACAACGAACTGCCCTTGCTGTCTCTGCCTGGCCGGTTCCCCTCTCTCCACTGGGATTCTCTGCCTCTAACCCTATTACAGGGGCTGAGTCACTGGCTTACTGGTGCTCTTTCATGCCGTCCCTAGGAGGGGTGCGTCACTTGAGTGGGTTGAGTTACTAACGTGATCTTCCTGTCTGGGTTGGCGCCCCCCCTTGGTTTGTGCTGTGGTGGAGATCTTTGTGGGCTATACTCGGCCTTGTCTCAGGATTGTAAGTTGGTGGTTGAAGATATCCCTCTAGTGGTGCGGGGGCTGTGCTTTGGCAAAGTGGGTGGGGTTATATCCTTCCTGTTTGGCCCTGTCCGGGGGTATCTTCGGATGGGGCCACAGTGTCTCCTGACCGCTCCTGTCTCAGCCTCCAGTATTTATGCTGCAGTAGTTTGTGTCGGGGGGCTAGGGTCAGTTGGTTATATCTGGAGTACTTCTACTGTCTTACCCGGTGTCCTGTGTGAATTTAAGTATGCTCTCTCTAATTTTCTCGTTCTCTCTTTCTTTCTCTCTCTCTGAGAACCTGAGCCCTAGGACCATACGTCAGGACTACCGGGCGTGGTGACTCCTTGCTGTCCCCAGTCCGCCTGGCCTTGCTGCTATTCCAGTTTCAACTGTTCTGCCTGCGGTTATGGAACCGCCACCTGTCCCAGACCTGTTGTTTTTCAACTCTTAATGATCGGCTATGAAAAGCCAACTGAAAATGATTCATGATTATTATTTGACCATGCTTGTCACTTATGAACATTTTTGAACATCTTGGCATAGTTCTGTTATAATCTCCACCCGGCACAGCCAGAAGAGGACTGGCCACCCCTCATAGCCTGGTTCCTCTCTAGGTTTCTTCCTAGGTTTTGGCCTTTCTAGGGAGTTTTTCCTAGCCACCGTGCTTCTACACCTGCATTGCTAGCTGTTTGGGGTTTTAGGCTGGGTTTCTGTACAGCACTTCGAGATATTAGCTGATGTACGAAGGGCTATATAAAATAAACTTGATTGAATACAATTCAACATAGCTGAATAAAATAGAAAGGATATTTTTCCCAAACGATTTTCAAGGGGGCGCTCACTATTCTGTGTTGAGCGGTTAACAAAGAAACAGGTCCTTTTATATGCTTAATTTAGAGATGTATATGCAACTTTAGTTGTGATACAAATGTTAGGCAATATGTTTTCATTTCTAATACATTCTAAGCTGCATGATGCGACACCAGTGACGATTTGAAAAAAGTCACATGAAAGGCAAGCGCTCTGGGCTGTTTCTTGTGCAGGCTGCACACACTTCATCAGTCTCTCATTCACAATTTGACAAGCACTTTATATTCTCACCAATCAGACTATTCTCAATTTATTCTGGTGTTTGCATATAGCCTACTAATATATGTGTGGAATTATTTTTAATAAAATAAGTTAGCCTAGAATCCTACCCTAGCTGCAGGTCATTTATTTGTCAAGATAGCTGTGCATGGCTGCATCTCACTGTAGTAGGCTGTAGGTTATATTTTGGATCTCCATTCGCCTTTTGTTTACTGCATTTGTTTACTATTAATGTGACTAGCCTAAATATACTATAAATTGTGTCATGCCTTTATTGTAATAGCTGATTTGCCCTATCTATCTTGTAGCCTATATTCATTACCAAAACGGCCTAGCTGTAGGGCGCTGTCCATTGTGCTGATACAGTGCCGCAGTGATAGGCTACAGATGTCAAAAGCACTCGCATTTGAACTTTATTTTTATTGTGGCATGGTGTGATTATGTAAGCAGAGTTTAATATAATTCCAATGCAAGAATCCCGGAAAATATTTCCCCCTCGCCAATTTCAACTGCCCCCTTAGTCACTTTATCCTGGTGCCGGGTCTGATACAATGAGACTTGTAAATGTCAGATTGTTGTTGACCTTTCTCTCTTTACGTGACAACAGAGCTGCCTGTCTCTGTGTATCAAGTGTGTGCAGTTGCATTTGAGTCTATGTGTGTGTGTGAGAGAGATACGACCATTGGAATATTAATGATTGATTAGTACTGTTGTGCCTGCGCATAAATATCATGGGCGCATTAGTACTCAGCACTGAAGGGCATTAATATCCTTCTCCCCTCACTTGTCGTGTGTTTCCTGTCTAATAAATTCCATTTTATTCTGGGAAGAAATCAGTAGGAAGTAGATCCGGACGTGTCCCTCTCCTGTTGTTCACACTCACGACAACGTAGTCCTGAAACTTGTACTGGGAGTGACCATTCAACCATTGCAGTGATACATTGAAACGGCAGAGGAGTTACTCACTAGTCGTGGGGCTGCGTTTGATTTAATGCTGGTCGTTGCTGTTGAGTATTTTTGACAGGGTTGTGTGTGCTGAAATTAAATGCAGAGTGCTTTCGAATTCTGACATCCATTTTCAAGAGCTGAATAAAAAAAAAAAAGACTTCCGCCAAAGACAAGATTTTGTGGAGAGGAAACCACTTTTACCATCCTCTAGTCTACCTGTAGTGCTCTTCCTGTCTGGGGAAAGTTTTCAAGAACAATCACAAACTAAATAAGGGCTATTTCTTTGCTGACGGAAAGAGAATAAAAAAATGATAGGAAGTAGAAGAGCACCTTCTGTGAAACTCGTGCACTATAGTTCCGGAAGCTTCGAATCTAGATATAGCTGGTGAAAACCCACCTTCCGGGACACTTTTGCGGCCTAGCTGAGGGCTTTGAAGGAGGGTATAAAAGATCTCTCTCTCTCTCTCTCTCTCTCTCTCTCTCTCTCTCTCTCTCTCTCTCTCTCTCTCTCTCTCTCTCTCTCTCTCTCTCTCTCTCTCTCTCTCTCTCTCTCTCTCTCTCTCTCTCTCTCTCTCTCTCTCTCTCTCTCTCTCTCTCTCTCTCTCTCTCTCTCTCTCTCTCTCAATTTAAGGGGCTTTATTGGCAAGTGAAATAGATAATACACAAACGTGAAATGAACAGTAAGAATGACACAAAACAGTTCCCCCAAAAAAGTTGTCTCTCTTGTTTCACTTCACACACCCACAACACTGTCCCCACAGACAGTTGCGGTAAACTTTAAATAGTAGGTCACCTAAATGTTATGCATGCACTTTTGCTCGCTACACTCCTCAACCCCCTCTCACCCCCCCCCCCCTCTGTCTCTCTCTCTCTCTCTCTCTCTCTCTCTCTCATCAAAAGGTGATCTAGAGATAGGATGCTCGTGGTGGATGGTTGCTGATGATGTCAGACGTTCATAGAGGGTTATCTGAGGTTTGGATTGGTTTTCGTGAGTCATGCTCGGGTGCTTCTGGGATCATGTGCCAATGATGGGAAAGATATGTCAGTTTGGGTTAGTGGGAGGTTAGGGGAAGTTATGAAATTAGGTGATGTTGACTCATAAAGTCATTAAGATACTACTTAATTGAGTTGTTAAAGTTTTTTTTCTCTATTAAAAGGAGTAATACGCCAGTTACTACCTTAATAAAAGACAATGTTATCTGAACTGATACAAGTATTATGTGTCATTTAAAGTTATCACAACTGACATTTGCAAGACATTGTTCAAACGCTTTGAAATCTCTTTCATGGTTTACTGGAACTTTAAAGAATTCACAAGCAACTCCAAGGCATTACAATTCAAATTCAGTTCGACGCTCATTTTATTCTGTGCACTCGCGTTTGGATCTTATCAACTTTTATCAAAGTTAAGCATATGCGCAAATGGTGCTTCTAGTAGTATGTCTCGTGGAGTATACCAGTCTGACAGTGAGAGTAATTCAATGCCATGAGAAACCACATGCCGTTGACATTCCCTGGTCTGTTTGAATCATTGTGCTTAGCGATTGAACCATCAGCATTATGAAACACAGAAGTTAAGTAGCCGAAAGACCGTTGAATGACATCTATATAGACATGAACACCTGTGTTAGTGTATTGCCATTCAACCTACAGAACTCAGTGCTTCCTTGCTTTAGTTGGGTCATATAAACCATGTCATTATATACGAGACAAAAATATGAATGCAACTGGTAAAGTGTTGGTCCCATGTTTCAGGAGCTGAAATAACAGATCCCAGGCATATTCTATACACACAAAAAGCTGATTTCTCTCAAATTTTGTGCACAAATTGGTTTACATCCCTGTTAGTGAGCATTTCTCCTTTGCCAAGATAATCCATCCACCTGACAGATGTGGGATATCAAGAAGCTGATTAAACAGCATGATCATTACACAGGTGCACCTTGTGCTGGGGACAATAAAAGGCCATTCTAAAATGTGCAGTTTTGTCACACAACACAATGCCACAGAGGTCTCAAGTTTTGAGCGAGGGTGACATTGGCATGTTGACCGCAGGAATGTCCACCATAGAATTGAATGTTCAATTCTCTACCATAAGCTGCCTCCAACTTCGTTTTAGAGAATTTGGCAGTACATCCAACTGGACTCACAACCGCAGACCACATGTAACCACACCAGCCCAGGACCTCCACATGTGGCTTCTCCACCTCGTCTGAGACCAGCCAATGGAACAATACAGATACACCTGTAGCTCAGAGCCTATTCAGGTAGTGGAGAGGTGGAGCTGTACAAAGCTGTACAAAGTCAGGTTTCTGCCCCAGCACTACACAGCTGACTCAAATAATCAAAGCTTGATGAAGAGTTGGTTATTTGAATCAGCGTTGGTTATTTGAATCAGCTGTGTAGTGCTAGGGCAAAAACCAAAATGTGCACCAGGGGGATTCTGATACTCTAGCTATAGGGTTGGGAGAACGAATGAAGAAAAAGGAGGAGGAAGTAAAATGGAAGCAAGTGGCTGGAAGTTGATCAGTACAGTACTTTTCTTTCTTACACCTGTTGTACTACTTCCCCACCTCTCATCCTTCTACTACTTCCCTTCCCCTCATCCTCCACCTTCATCCTCCTCTTCTCTCCTCTTTCCTACTCCTCCACAACTGTTCCCCGCTCTTTCCGGGCGGCCGCAGGTTTCCAAACAAACTTGCCGAAACATGTTGCCTGCTCATCTGTCCCTGCAGGCCCCCTGCCGCTCGCCAAATCTGCTGTGCCACAATGTAAGCAGGTGGCGCCGCGTTCCACCGAAAGAACGGGCAGAGCGTGTGGGCGTCAGGCAGACAGACGACACCAATCCCAAAGTCCCCGCTGACCTCCAAAACCTTGGCTAGGCTCGCCAAACATTTAGTGAAAAGTTCTGGTTTTGTGAGCTCTGTCTTTCTCTTTCAGTCTCTCTCTCATCAGTCTCTCTCTCATCAGTCTCTCTCTCATCTGTCTCTCTCTCTCTGTGTTACGGATCTCCTCTTCGTCGGATGAGGAGTAGCAAGGATCGGACCAATGTGCAGCGTGGTAGGTGTTCGTCATTTTATTAAACTGAACTGAACACTACAATACAAAGTAAACAAAAAAAAAGAACAACCGAAACAGTTCCGTCTGGAAACTAATACTAAGACAGAAAACAATCACCCACAGCACACAATGAAAAACAGGCTACCTAAATATGGCTCCCAATCAGAGACAACGATAGACAGCTGCCTCTGATTGGGAACCACACCAGGCCAAACACATAGAAATACAACAACATAGAAAAAGAACATAGACTGCCCACCCCAACTCACGCCCTGACCAAACTAAAATAGAGACACAAAAAAGGAACTACGGTCAGGACACTCTGACCGTTTGTTTCACTCTTAACTCTCTTTCTTCCTCTGTCTCTATTCCTGTCTCTTGTTCTCTGTTTGTCCCTCTCCGTCTTTCTCTCCCTCTGTTTTTCTCTGTTTACTTTGCAGGGTGTTTTGCTCAGTGGCGTGAAACTGGTAGCAGGCCTCAGGCCAGGCGGTTGCAGTCACATGTTAATGAATGGAACAGGAGTGGGCGCATCTGATGCGGCTGGCGATTCTGTCAACTGATTCTCATCTGTTGTGTGTGTGTGTGTCTCTGTGTAAGTGTGTTTGTGCACGCGTGAGTGTGTGTGTGACAACAGGTGCAGAGCAGCTCTGTGCGCATTGACACGCTGCAGCCTGTGCTGTGCCAACACAGGTGATTTCCACTCAGTGAAGCTGCACCCACACGTTGGCCGTTTCCACACATCGGGCTTGTGAAATTTGTTTCTTGCGGTTTTGTGACAGTTTGATTATACAGCCAATGTCTCCGCTAAAGTTAGTGATAACTTCAACCCTCAACTGGTTTGTCCTTTGATTGATAAATCATGTCTGGGGGAGCTAACAGTGGAAACATCCGATCACAGACACATGATATGGAAACACCTGCCACATACACCCCGTAGTCAAACGTCTTTCTAGCGAACACAACGACCCAACGGAACGTGTTTGCTCACACTGACAACATCCTGAGTACCGGAGGAGTCAAACGGCCTCAAGCACCAGTAACATTTACTCATGACTACTACCTGTCATGAGCTCCCTAAGCAATTTAACAACTCAAACAAAAGCTAGTTTGAGTCCTAATCCTTGTTCTGACGCCACCGGCACACCAGAGCCAAGCGCCAACCCATCAACCACATTTCAGCACATTGTTCTCCGACGTATATGGGCGAAGAACAAATGAGACGGGAGACCAGAAACGTGATTTTCCTCGGAGAGAGATGGTTTTTGCAGCGTAGTCTGAGTCCAAAAATAACAAAGAAAAGAAAGGAATAAATGAGTGTGTTTTGAACACTAGCAGGGTTTGGCAGCCCTGTCGGGACAGAATGGAGGAGGGGAGTTGGAGTTGGAGAGAGAGAGAGCATGGCATCCACACATCTGTCCACACAGCACGGGGTTCCAGAGACACCCACCACAGAAGCGGGCTTAACCTTCTCTTCCCCCGCCACCTGTTCATTAGCATGTGCCCCCCCCCCCCCCCCCGAGCCACCGCCATTTTGCACTCCTCCTTTCTCTCACTCTCTCTCTCTCTCGCTTCCTCGTTCACTCATTCTCTCTGTTCACTGATTCATCTTTCCATCTCTCTTTCTCTTTCTCTCTCGCTCTCTCGCCCTCTCTCCCACCCTCCATCCCTCTCTTTCTCTCCATCCCTCTCTCTCTCTGGTTGATGGCGAGCCTTTGGGACCGTCGTTGTCAGCCCAACCGTAATCTACCATCTGATTGAGCTTCCATTGACCGTGGAGGCTTGTAGCACGGGGAGCCAAGGCCAACTTTGTTGGAGGGGAGAAAAAAAGAGGCTTGATGAATTGTCTGTGAAAGTGTATCTCTCTTCCCACATCCCTACCCCCTGGTGACTCTCGCCTTGTATCAGTCCCATTTTTCCACCACATGGTTTGTAATTTGAGCGCTATTGCTCGTGGCATCAGTCATACTTGGCCCATTTTAATCTCTATGCAGTATCATAAAAAAGAGAAAATGACAAGATTTATCATATTGAGGTACGCCAGAGAATATCCTTGAACATCCAATTTAGAAATAGCTAGATTAGACTTGGTAGATCAAAACCTTACAAGGTCACGGCACGACAGTGTAGTAAACAAAAGCCACAAAACAATTAGCCATATTGTTGCACGTTTCTTTGAGACACTATATCAATGGATGCAAACACACAAACAAATAACCACAGACTCATTTTGCACAAAATCTTCTCTCAAATCAACATGGGATAATTATTTTTCAGAACTTACATTAACACAAATTAAACCAATACTCTACACTGTTTTCATTTTGAACAATATATTTTTTTTTAAACAAACTTTGATGTATTTATATAGTGCAAATTGTTCCAATCTGTCCTCTTAATCCAACACTTTTCATCCTCCAGAAATGCCTTGCTGACTTGCGTTCTGCACTCTTGGATCCTGCACACATTCCTTTTGACTCTTTAATTGCTTTTGCACAGTGCCCAGATGATGATAAAGACGAGTTGGTGACAACATCTCAATTTCTCTCCCCACTGAACACTTCCCATTTCAATTATGCTCGCCGTTTTTTTTTCTCTCTCCCTGTTCTCACTCTGAGGTTGCTAATATAAAATTTCATTTCCTGTAAGCCCGCCAATTTCAGTATCTGATGGCGTTTCACTCGGTTATCCATGCATGGTGTTATCACACAGACTGAGACAGGTCCTCATAACCCTTGGAGGAAAGGGCTGCAGGGCCCATAGGCCAGGTATTACATACCAAATATGCAGGAGTACTCTAGACCAGGGTTTCCCAAACTCGGTCCCCCCCCCCCCCCCCCCCCCCCCCCCCCCCAGAACCCTGCTCTAGACATCTTGGTAGCTTAGATACGATGCCAGCAAAAATGGCTAGGCCATAGAAATATAATCTATAGAAAGGGCTTGGAACCTCTAACCCTGACAATTTGTCTAGTAAACTCATTGGTACACTCACAATGGCTGACTTGGTATTGTGAGGATTCTATTAGATTCTACTAGATCCTATTTCTACGGGCTAGACTTCCTTGACACGATGTTCAGTGAGTATAATGTTCAAAGGGACTGATGTGAGACGTTATCAATTTCGTTGAGAGGCAGTAAACAATTCATATTGTCTTGCCTTTCAGTGTAAATCAGGTCTAACTGTAGTGTAGGAAACGCATGCTTAAATGGTGAGAATGTTGAAGAGACATTTGGTTTGACCTGAAAAGACTGTTAGAGCTGGACAGAAATCATGTCCCTTCGTAGTTTGCTGACTTGTTGAACACAAATCAGAGGCCTATCTGAAAATGTGATATGGTATGTAACACAAGACTTCTCAAAAAAGGAATTTAGGAGTAACTTTTACCACACGGAGAAAGGTTTTCATAGATCTGGCATGACATCATTTGAGTGTACTTTCCTGAGCTCTCCCAAACAAAAATAAAATCATTTTCAAGGAGGCCCTTTAGGAACAGAACAACTGTGTGGGGGTTAAATCAACATCTTTCAGTGGATATTGCAATATTACAAAGAAAGCTATTAAACACACATCCCACATCACCAAAGTCTGATATCATCACTTTTATTACTCCCCCGAGCTCAATGTAATATTTCCTGCTCGAATTGCTTTCTGTTCAAAAACCATATCTAGACTCCAATATGCAAGTAAACAGTCTAATTCTAGGTGGTACCTCCATAATCTTTTCTACAATAAAGAAACAAACCAAATAGCAATTATTATGTGGACGCACAACAATAAACATACAAACCAATCAAAAACACTACACAGCCGTCCCAGATAAGTCCTTTTACATGATGTTATTGTAAAAGGTTCCCATAGTTAAACGTGTTCAAAGGTCTCACTCGCAAACATTAGGGCTCATAAAACGAAGCTCTTCACAGTCAAGTGTATAGATGTTGTCGATGTGAACTATGGCTACTGGTTATTCATTTTGTTCAAAGTTCCTTGCTGGTCGGATTTTTTATCTTGTCCGTTTTCTCTCTCTCGATTATTGCCTTTTGATGTGGTAACTATGTACATGTTGAACTGTGTTTCACACGGTCAGACTTACTCCTCACAACAAGTCTTACATGTTATGACTGACCTCGTTTGAAGTTGGGTGCTTCTCATCATGGTGTTTACGTGTGAAGCCAGGTTCCGTGTTGTTATCGTAAAGGGGCGTTACACTCCAAAATCAGTGTTCATCAAATGTTTTCAGACCTCCAAAGTATTCTAATGTTAATATGTTGATTGTAGATCAAGCTACATGCTTTACATTTCATTGATTCGACAAGACAAACACCACAAATCTAGAAAAAGCATGGTGCTTATCTTTCCTTTTGGATTGTGGCGGCGTATAGCTGGAACGACAAACCAGATGGTCTGGCACTTAGATTCAGCTTGACATTACACTACCTTTGAGGTGAGAAAACATTGGACAAAATTGGATTTTGGAGTGTAACGTCCCTTTAAGTGGAGCCTATCCTAAACGCTCACTACGGTAGCAAAAGTCTGTCATTTATGAGTGAACATTCATGTGTTAGGACAACTATATCACCGAAAAGCCAGAGTGGCTGAGTTCAAGTGCTATCACCTCAGTATCAGAAAGAAGCCGACCCTGATGGTGCTCGGTAAATATGCTGCGAGAATGACTTTATCTTCACAGTTTATGCTGGGTGGGAGAGATAACGGTCCAGTGTGCACTCTAAACGATCGACAAAGCCTTTCATATAGGGCCTTTATGCAACTGACAGCCATATCTGTGTGTTTTCTCTCGGTATTACTATGCAGTTGTCTTCCTGACAAAAGAACAATCAATACACCCAACAAATGAAGATGAAAAGAATGTACAGAGCTATTTCTCTCTCTCTCTCTCTCTCTCTCTCTCTCTCTCTCTCTCTCTCTCTCTCTCTCTCTCTCTCTCTCTCTCTCTCTCTCTCTCTCTCTCTCGTTCTCGTTCTCTCTCTCTCTCTCGCTCTCTCTCTCTCTCTCTCTCTCTCTCTCTCCTCTTTTGAGGTCAATGGATTGGGAGAAGTGGGAAGAATCAATGGTATTGCCAGATTAGTAACAAAATGGCCTGTATTTATATTGAAGTCTGGAACTCAGTCAAATAAATATATCACCCCTCTTTGACCACTAAGGGGAATTTCCTTTGTTTTACACATTGTTTTGACGTTAAAAACAAATTTAGATGTATTTAACAGTGAAACACCAAATGTATCTCACGTATACGTTAATCGGCATCAAATTTCCCGTGGAGAAACCACATCATGTTTAGGTGATAGAGTTGTATTACCAGTCGTGTGTTTGTGCCAGGTGTACTGTGGTACCATGCTGTGCTGGATTGCATTATGGGATTTTTTTGGCCCAGCCTCAACTCCGTACCATGTTCACCCCCTATTTCTTCTTCTCCTGTTTTGGTCAAATTCAATTTCACCCTGCCAGAGTCACAAAGGTGGTGGTGGCATCTTCATTAGAGCAACACAGCCAAACACAGCTAACCATTTATTAATTAGCGGCTCAGTTGTCTTTTAATTATAACATGAGTTGTCTTATTAGGTGGCTCACCCGCTCGCCTGATCCGCCGTCCCCACTCGCCTCTCTTTCCCACGTACGGCCTTTCATAAGGACCACAGCTCATGCGGGACCTTTAAACTTCCACCTGCACATTATGACTGTAATAAAGCTGTTATCGGCTCATGAAAAGACCACGGCAAACAGGTGACTGCCGCTTCTGATAAGTCAGCAGCAGAGATTAGCCTAGCGCCATGTCTTCCCACTGTCAACGCCACAGCGAGACTGCTATGAGCTGCTCCCCTCCCTTGCTCCATGCGAACCCAGCGTCAGCCTGCGAATTTTACAGCTCTCCAAAATCATTATTGGCAATTAGCGTTCGTCAGGGAAGACAGCAGCTGGTTGTAATTACAGGTAGCCCCTCATTACTTCTCAGTGTAGAGAGGAGAGGAGTGGAAAGGGGGGGAAAACACAGCTCTGGAGCCAGTGTTTATATTTATTTATATATTTATTTACCTGGAATATTGAGACACAAATGTCCGCTTTGGTGTAGCCGCCATTTGCAGGTGTTGATAGGAAGGAGGAGATAGATGAAGCTCACTGTAAACATCTGACATCAGAAACGTTATGGTTGTACTGTAGTTGTGGAGCTGCAGGTTGTTTGTGGGCTTTGCACTATGGCTGCTCTTGGTGCTCATACTATAAACTGCAGGGTTCTCCAACTGGCGGCCCACGGGCTGAATTTGGCCCACTGGTGGTTTTATTTGACCCCCAAAGATTTCTGAGCAAAAAAACCCCACAAGGAAATCAGCTCCAAGTGATTTTTATTTAAGAATTCTGTTCCCAAGTATTCCTACGCATAATATAGACAAGGCGTGATCGTATACAAATGTAAGGAAGGTTGGAAATCATTATGTTTTAGTCAGACATTATATCTGTTTGAGCTTTTTTGCGGTCAATTTGCAGTCTACAAATTATTTGCAATTAAGGTACCAGTCAAATGTTTGGACACACCTACTCATTCAAGGGTTTTTCTTTATTTGTATTATTTTCTACATTGTAGAATAATAGTGAAGACATCAAAACTATGAAATAACACATATGGAATCATGTAGTAACTATATTTTATATTCGAGATTCTTCAAAGTAGCCACCCTTTGCCTTGATGACAGTTTTAAACACTCTTGGCATCCTCTCAACCAGCTTCACCTGGAATGCTTTTCCAACAGTCTTGAAGGAGTTCCCACATATACTGAGCACTTGCTGACTGCTTTTCCTTCACTCTGCGGTCAAACTCATCCCAAACCATCTCAATTGGATTGAGGTCGGATTGAGGTCGGGTGATTGTGGAGGCCAGGTCATCTGATGCAGCACTCCATCACTCATTCGTATAATGGCTTCTAAGTTTCCTTGGTTAGCAAATAGCCCTCTGAAGCTGTGAGAACTCAACTGACTTGGTTCTTGAGGTTGATGTGACCTGACATATCGTGGTACACTGATAACCTGCCCTAATATGGAAGGAATGACCTTTTCCAAAGCGGTACGGTACTGAACCTCACCAAATTATCACATTCACCCCCCTTGCCAGCAAAGACATTCCTACCTAATCATCACTCCAAAGCTTTCCCTGGAATTGGTAATGCAGTGATGTGTTTTTAGTGCACGCCTCAAGGTAGTTCGGCTCATTAAATTTGTCCGTAAACCTCTAATACTGTCCATCAACTTCAACTGTTTCCATCAAAGGACCTCCTTTCAAGATTTACTCTCCTCCTTTCAACCTTGTTCAAGATTTTCTGTTATGTTTTATAGTTTTACGAGGACCTTTCGGATGTACCCAGGCCAAAACTGTCCACCTGACAGAATTTAACCCTCAGTTTATTTGAATCTCATAAAACTGAAATACATATCATTCTTTTCATATTTTCTGGGCTGCGTATCAAATACATGTGATTTCTTTAAACCGCCTTGTACCATGCTGGGCAAAGATTGATGTTCATTTGAATTTCACAATAGCCAAACCCTTACACAATGCTGTCCCATCAAGGTGTGTATCATTTGATAACTATATAAGGCAATACATGTCTTTCTGAGTCTGAAACCATGAGGTAAACACACTTCTATGAATAGACTGGTCTCCTATGAATAGTTAATTAATACCATCTGAATGCATGATATGTTTGAGCAGTTGGGGGTTTGAAAAACCCACAGAGCAAGCGTGGCTTAGGGCAACAACATAGCCAATTAACCTAGGGCAAACGAACTGTGGAGCAAGTCCACCGGTTGCCACAGCCTCCTAATGTGCACCGTGACTTCTGCCCCACTCTTACACTCTTACCTCACATGGAGGAATGAAGGCAGCAAGTCAACGCCCTGAGTCGGTTTCAACATGGAGGTTTCAACATGGAGGTCGGGTCGCTAACATGCTAGCTAGCATGGCCCCCCTGTAAGAGCTTTACAGAGGGCAATGCTAACACCAGCCACGCATTAGCCTCTTAACCTCTCTCAGCCTTGAGCTAGTGGGTTATGTCTGGTGGTTTTCAGAGGAATATGTTTTTGTCTGAGGGTAAAGTCAAGGAGGTGCTCAGAAATGTATGATCTGGACTGGAAACTGAGGTAAAAATGAATGTATTGTAGTTTTGAGCATATTTATGAAATGGAACATGCACTGGTTATCATGAACATTCACAACTCATGGTTATGTTGTCTGATCAGTATACTAGTCAATTGTTTTTAAGACATCACCACTAGTTTGTCATTCAGACTCTAGTCCACCAATCGTGGACCTTGACTGACGGTCTCCTAGAGAGGTGGTCATGTTCTTCTGGGTCAGACTGGGTCACCATGACATCTCTATGGCTGACTGACCCTCTCTGAGTTAGATTAATGATGGCTGGAGCCTCAATGCTAAAGTCAGGGTGGAAGACTGTTGGGTCAAATTTACTACCAGTTATCTTTCGAATAAGTCCTTTTAAAAAGTTGGATTTAATTGCTATTTTCTATGACATGACATTTGAATGGTGTGCATGCATTTCTTTAGCCTTGTAACAAATACTTTCCCCATTTGTTATGGACTGCCTTTAGAAATGTGTACTTACAAAGCTTTATCTTTCTGGGGGACTTTCCTGGTAAAATAAAATGTTTACAGGCCCCAGTAAACCTCCTTTGCACTGGTCTTTGTAATGGCAAATCTGTCTCCCAACAAAGCCTTTTTCTAAGTGTCTCCAGACTAGAATAGGCCTACCAGCATCCTGGCACTGAAATAGTTTGCATTTGCATCGGATTTCTCGTTTCCACTGTAGCCCATCCAAAGCAAATACAAAGGACAACTGTCACATTAAAATGGGAGCTGAAATTACTGGAAGATTTTTGATTAATCTTGTCTGGCTTGTGCTGGTCCTCCTTTTTATTTCTTGCCATGAAAAGTTGGAAGTGAATAAGAACCCGGAGCTTTAGAGAAAAGATCAAGTGTGTAACGATTGAACAGATGGAAATCTGACTAAATGAGACAGCCAATGCATGGATACTAATGCACTACGAGCTGTAAATTGTTGAATACAGTATTTTTGCATCGGTTTGTTTTTAATCCAAGTAGGATTCTTCGAGCACTAATTCTCTGTAGAGAAGAGTAAAGATGTGTGTCATAGAAATCCAAGTTGTCTGGACTTAGTTGTCAAATGATACAGTATCTCTGGGAAATGACCATTTGATATTTGTCACGTTCCTGACCGGTTTTCTGTTATTTTGTATGTGTTTGACGGTCAGGGCGTGAGTTTGGGTGGGCAGTCTATGTTTTCTGTTTCTATGTTGGTTTAAAGGGTGACCTGATATGGCTCTCAATTAGAGGCAGGTGGTTTTCATTTCCTCTGATTGAGAGCCATATTAAGGTAGGTGTTTTCACATTGATTGTTGTGGGTGGTTGTCTCCTGTGTCTGTGTAAGTGTATGTTACGCCACACGGGACTGTTTTCGGTTTTGTTTGTTCGTTCGTTTTATGTAGTCAGTTTTCCTGTTATTGCGTTCTTCACGTTATATGTAAGTTCGTGTCCAGGTCTGTTGACTGCGTTTGTTATTTTGTAAATTCTCAAGTGTTTCGTGTTCGTCGTGTTTTCTGTTTTGTTTAATAAATAATATGTCGAACTACAACGCTGCAGTTTGGTCGAATCACTACTCCTCCTTTTCGGATGAAGAGGAGGAGGAACGCCGTTACAATATTATAATCTATACAAGCTTTGGGAGCCTAAATCCTCCTTTGTTTTGGCAGTATCTCATACGCATGCAGTGTAATATCATATTTTTTATAATTCCTCACTTCTAAACCGCTTGCTTCACAAATACTATAAATCTTAGATGAAGATTAGAAACGAATCAGCTCTAAACATTAGTTAAGTGTCACAGTCCTCAAGAGCTATTTTCTTCCATTTGATTCATGCTTTCTGCTGGCAGTTGTGTAGATGCCCCTTCATCCTTTGAGTAATGACTGTCAGTATCATACATCATGTCAGTATCTCATTCTGGCAGACACAGTTGTCAGAGATGGAGTCAGAAATAACAGAGAGAAGCTGCCCCAGACTTCTAACTTATTGCTTTCAGTCCTCTCGGACGTGTGTGTGTGTGTGTATGTGTGTCCGTATTCTATCCAATCTGTTGCATTGCAGTCAAATGTTCAGGTATCGCTGGTTCAAACGGACCATGACGTAGTCCTGTCTTTACCATGGTAACTTTAGTGCAAGAGGAGCGAAGGCCTCAGAATGATGCATACCTGCGCAATCAATGCACTTGAAAGGCTCAAGCCTATCCTTACAAGGAATGTTCAATTTACTCTTGAAGTATTATGTCATTTTGTTCTAGCGCTGCAGACGGTACTGCAGTGCTACATTTTAAAACGTTGAGTCAGATTTCATTTACCAGCGCTTTCATCTGTTTTAACTCAGTGAGGCGAGGTGTGCGCTGCTCACACTGCGTGTGTGTGTGTGTGTGTGTGTGTGCGTGCGTGCGTGCGTGTGTGTGAGAGCGTGCGGCACCCTACCAAGGACTATTATGTGGAGACAGCAGGTATAATATCTGCAAACCTTTGCTGCTGTGCTGGATAAGTAATAGTTTCAAGACGTCACTTTTATCTGTAGACACACTCCTGCAGCTGGGCCTGTGTATTCTCCTCTTACTCTCTCTGTATGATATACAGGTGTGCCATAATATGTGTGTGTGTGTGTGTGTGTGTGTGTGTGTGTGTGTGTGTGTGTGTGGCTCCACAACCCCGCTTTGCCCCACGCACAAAAGTGGTTATGAAAAACCCAGATAGGCGCTAGACTGACACATTAATTTCCGTAACGGCTGCAGATGCGGGGGCGCCACTATTTAAGCCGCTTTACTCGTATATATCCCCACGGACATCAACACCGGGGGAGAGAGGAGAGAGCCGGGTGCCACTGGGGGTGTCCCATCATGCACTAGGAGAGCAAACGTTAAAACGTGGCGATGAGATACTGGGAGAGGAGGAGGGCCGGTTGAAGAGAGGGAAGAGGATGAAGCAGAGAAGGAGAGAGAGAGGAAGATGGAGGGAAAGACAGAGAGAGAAAGACAGACTGAGAAAAACAGTGAGAGAGAGGAAAAAGACAAAAGAGAGAGAGAAAGAGAAAGATGGAGAGAGAGAGAGAGATAAGGCTGCAGCTCCAGCCCCTGCTCCATGGGAGGTAAACCGCAATCATTTACAAAAGGTAAATGCTGTCAGGACGCGGGGCGTTTAAAGGCACGGCGCTGCAGGTGTGATTTATGAGCTCACTGCGGGGTTATAAATCAAAACGCCTTTGTTTCCAGAGGCTGCCGCCCGCGTCAAGCCTCTACCGTCCCACAATTCTTCTCTCTCTCTCTCTCTCTCTCTCTCTCTCTCTCTCTCTCTCTCTCTCTCTCCCTCTTTTTCTCTGTCTCACTTTCTCTCACTCTTTCTCCATCTCTCTCTCTCTCTCTCTCTCTCTCTCTCTCTCCCTCTCTGTCTCTCTGCAGACGACAATAAAGACAGAGTACAGGAGCGTGGCGTTGAGGCAAAGGATGGATGGATAGAGATTGAAGGCAAGTGACTTAGAGAGGGAGCGAACCAGATAGACAGAGTAGAGGTGACTGTGGATGGAGTCTATCAACAGAGTGTTGAGCCAGGGAACGGTGAACTGAACTGAAGTAAATCATGCAGTGATATACAGGGTTTTACTTTAGGATGTGCGTTTCGGAATGATGTGCGTTTCGGAATGTCATTCTGGCCAATCATTTAGTGTCCTTCCCTGGGCCGGCCTTTGTGGTATTTGCCTCGGAACTCCAAATTTCTCGGCTAAGATGGCGAATATGGCTGAATATTTCAATGTGATAATCAGTATATAATTCCAAATATGGCAGGCCATAACAGACTCTGTGGTCCTATCGTCTGTATTAACCAGACATAGGGCCTATTGATATGAACTGGGAGTGGGAGTGGATGGCGCCACAGCAAGGTCACTAGTCCCTTGTCATGCATGTGACCATAACATTGTTAACATTCTCTAACAGCCATAGTGAAAGGCATCTCTTCTCTGGAGAACACACACATCTGTTTATGGTGTCAGAAATGCATTCTCATCACGAGTTCCCATCAGTTCCCATCATTGCTGACGTCGAACAGTTGGGTCCCACATGAAAAAAAGACTGTAGTATACTATGGTGTACTATTCACTGTAGTGGTTTTGCGGACTTTAAGGTCGTATTCACTGTAGTATACTGTAGTTTACTGTAGTATTTATAGTTAACTATAAACATTGAAAAAAAGTAAACTGTAGTTCTGTATGTACTATAGTAATGAATGTAGTGTTTTCACGGACTGTAGTATCCTGTAGTATTTACTGTAGTGTTTTTGTAGACATAATTGTAGTTAGGAAACCTACTGGAGAAATACTAAAACAACATATTTTCCATAACCTGTAGGTAGGTAGGACTGGGATCTGAACGGATAGCCTGTAGGGAACACAATATTGTGCATACTTGGCATGTAGGTTTCTCACTCATGAGTGGCACAAATTGGGATATGGGGAGGGGAATGGGTAGGGCATATGCAAATTAAATACTGTAGTATTTACTATAGTTAAAAAAGTGTAGTGTTTTTGCGGACTGTTGTGTTTAGCTGACATTACCGTAGTATTTACGACACTGTTTTATTGTGTGAATTATAATGTAGTATTTACTATATTATTCTACAGTATACTACAACATTAAGTTCTGCACATGATCGAGGGAAACTACAGTGTGTAGTATAGTATTCTACATTGTACTACAGAATTTTATAGTAAGTACTGTAGTATTCTATAGTAAACTGTAGTATTTTTTTAATGTGGGGTTATTTGGTTAAACACCATATATCCCAAATCCTTACTGTTGGGTTCACACACTCACAAGCACATATATACACACAAGCATGCATGCACATGCACATGCACATGCACACATATGTCTTTGTTCTAGCATTTCACCAAGATCAACCGTGTGCAAAGGCCACTGTTGTGACCCATTAATAGCAGTGACCCGTGACTTGCTTGGCAGTTATTGGCCATAATAATGTACAATACAAATGCATAATTATTGAGTTACGGCTGAGACAATGTGGATGGCTGTCATAGAAAGCTCACTTATCTGTCATTATTTCAACAAAATGATATCAGGCTATCCCTGACCATTTACACATACTGCATATAAAGAAGCACGGTTACTCTTCAGCTAAGATGGTTAGGACATTTTGAAAACTCCACATACTGTAGTGTATCTGAAATATGCAGTGTAGTGTGGAGCCTATACGGTTGTGAGTGTGTGAGGATCCACTGAACCATGTGGAAAGAGAGACTGGTGTTGTGGAGATGAGATATGTGGAATGACAAGGCGGTGAAAGTACTCTGATTCCACGCTGCTCTATGGCTAAAGGCCACTACCAGAAAAGAAGAAGATAACTGTTTGTACTCAATGTTAAGGGTAACAGGCTGGAACCTTCCGGAAACGATTTTCACTGTTGGACAGTATACAATACATTTAAAGGAATTAGGATACAATGTTGGGTTGGGACTTTGCATGTTGGATAGAGATAATTGGTGAGGGGGAAGGGGTTGATAATGAGGAGGGTTAGGGCATTTGGGCGACTGGTTGGGGTGAGGGGTAGATTGGGGTTAGGGTGTAGGCTAGCCTGATAGTGGCAGTCTTCAGCAAGATCTCCCATCTACTCACATGCACAAATTCACACACACTTTCCGCTGTCTTAATGAGTTGCTGGCTAGGCGGGGTGTGTGAGAGAGAGCTCCGTTTTTGAAGCCCCTAATCACATCAGAGCTCCACTCCTCCAGATGAGACCTCCTCAAGGTCACCTGCCACAGGGGTCACACAGAAACATGACCTGGAAACGCATAGCCTGAAGGGGCCTGAAGGGGCCTGAGGGGCATAGACAGCCCATTGAAGAGTCACGCAATGTTACTGTCATTAGTATATTGTCCTGGGGACTAATGAGAATGAAGGAATCTGCAGTGTGCTGGTATTTAGTATGTGCAGTGCAAGAACAAATAGGATACGCTACATTTCTTTAGCGTTTTGTGTTACTGTGATTTTCCTTCAGAGTCTATCTATTCACATCTTTTCTTTGAGGTTCTTATCAAAGACGCAGACACCACAGCAAGGCAAACCTCACAGAGAATCTCCAAAGCAAATTGCCAGGTGAAACCCCAGCTAATCAATTTCTTAACATAACCACGTTTCTGCTGCACACCGCAGTGTATCAGCCAGCCTGAACAGAAAGCAATTGTATTTTCGCAAAATGAACACATCACGCTCCACTCAAAACATAATGTGACCATAAATCAGCTCCAAATAGCAGCCACCGGGCTGAATAACAGAAAATGAAGCTGTAACTGAGTCTCCGACCTGACCTGAATCCGCTGCTGATATTTTGATTTCCCAGTAGAGCTCATCTCTGCCCTGCTCCTGTGTTTTAAATTCCAGTGGGAGGCTATTAATGCATAGCCTGTCGAGCTGATCCATATGTATGGTGTTCAGACCATGCTGGAGACAAAATTGGTACTCTGTCCACGAAGACGTAGAAGGGAAGGAATAGACAGAACCACATTGGACACAGACAAGCAGGACAGTATTAGGAGGGTTATTATTCAGCATGGGTTTCTGGATGTCTTCGTGGAGGAATCCAATTGGGTTTCTTTGCTACAGAGAGACTGGGGGGTGTTTTGTATGTCTGTTAGGCCTGGGAGGAGGCTGGGGCCATTAGATGCTGTCTGTCTGGATAGAGTCTGTCTATTTCTCTCTCCACTGCCACATTGGCCTGTCACATACCTTTGGTTTTGTCACCCAATATCCAGCCCTGTCAGTAATCTGGAAATGAGAAAACGAGAGAGTGTATATTTTAGCGTATCTGTCTGCCTGTCTGTCTGTCCGCCTGTCTGTCAAACTGTCTGTCTCTCTCAGGTATATAGAGAAGACATGTCTGAGACTAACCCATGTGACTTGTCTGGCGTCACCCTAATGATCATGCACGCTCATGTTCCACTACCACTAATTGCCACCTATATTAAGCATGGCTGAATGCCGTCTAGACAGTTTAATTAAGAAATCATCTCCGAAATACTATTAACCTTTTAACGGAAGGAGGGCATCTTCGCCGCACCGCGATCCACTCCTGCAGTGCCTTGTAGCAGAGCTGTAGCCACCGGCCTCTTGGCACTAATTTGTTAAAGGCAATGCAGAAGGCTCCAACAGCAATGGCGTCACTCAAATACAGTACACTGATGCTTTCCCTTTAAAATGTATCTTCGTCTGGGTAAAACTCTCCCTATGTAAATTATGGAACCTCTTTACTTGGTGCGTCTTTGACTCATTCCCCACGCCCAGCGGGAGATCTCTCATCAGACCACATATTTAGAGCCATTTTGACCCCGGATGATATTAAGTATGAAATATTTATATGCAAGGGCGATAAAATGGAGTGGATGTGTAGCCCTGCCGGCCAGAGATAGCGGGCTTCCTCTCGTCCCTGCCCCCTCATTGTTTCCATTTAGCTCCGTGCATCACGCTAAGTCATTTTGTGGAACAAATTCCGACTCTAACTCATGTCACAATGTATCAGTCACATTAGGGTTGCACGCGGCACACCCCGGCCACTTGGGAAGGGAGGAGGGATCAGAGGAGTCCACTGGAGGCAAGACAGCGGATCCCTTTCTGAAACCAAGCAGAACATTTAATTATGCACTGTACCCTCTCATTTATCGAAAAAGGCCCCATTTCTCCTATTGCATCCTGACTACATGGGAATGTGGTATGGCATATCTGTTTTATGGAGAGGGTAAACATTTTATATTGCATCGTTCTCTGTTATGGCTTATCACAGCAGGAGTCAATGGAAGAGTACGTCTGCAATGTCTCTATGCATCAAATAAAAATATATCGGAATTTGCAGCCAGTGCCATTGTCAAAGGTTAAGATCCAAAGGTCTTTTCAACATTCATTATATTTAACTTTTGAAGAAAACAACAACCACTATTTCAATATTTCAATTAGGGGTTTAAAAAAAAAGGGGGGGAAAAGGGGGGGATTTGTTTGGCATTAGGCTACATATGTTACTTTGTATGACCTTATAAGTGTTGTTTTTATGTTCCAAATCAAAAGGATGTTTATCTGTGAACACAGAGAGGAACACATGCTTAGAGCATTAGCAAAAATAAGGAACCGGGAGTGAGCTGTGAGCTGGAAATAAATGACTTGCCTGAAAAGTCTATTGATAAAATAAATGTTTCTTTTGAAAACCCTACCTCAATACTGTATTATTCCGAAGGTTGTAGGTGAGCCAAATTTACTTTGTTTAGTTTTGGCAAATAGATGTAGAACTAAAATGTCCACTTGAGAAAGAAAAAAAAACACTCACATTTTAATGAATTTATACACATATTCTGTCAGAGGATGTTCTCACTAGAGTTATGAATTCCTTAACAACCTTCAAAACTTTTTGATTATACTTTTCAAACACATTTTTGAAAATCCAAACTTGATTTGAATGTAGGCAACAAAAACTGTAAAAGGGTTGGCAAAACAGATGCTTGGTAATATATAAAACAGTATGCTCTATTATAATTTGAAGCTGTGAAATGTAAATTATATATATTTTTTCTCATGGTATGTAAAAGTTAGTCCACATCATGTCAATCCCCCTTGCTTTGTGAATATGACTCGGCACTGTGCTTGTTTTAAAGGGTGGACTCGTGATGAATAACAATTGTATTTGTTGAGGAGAAACGGCACACGAGGTTTTCTGTTCAAATTAAACCTTTTATTTGTTCGACGAGTTTCTCTTTTGTACCCAAGGATTATGTCTGAAAGACATCTTGTTCAAACAGAAACTCAGACATAATTGTTTGTGATTTGTCTGGAGCATTTATGCTCGTCTCCCTCATCTACCTTGAAAGGATGTACTTGCATTGTGAACCTACATAATGTTTGACTCAATTCGTTTGCAGTATGCCTCAACACTGTAAAAAAAATAAAAAAAAATAAAAAAAATTGTAGTAGCAAGAAAAAATATACAACACTATAAAATAGAAATGTAATTGAATAAAAGTGTTTAATGACACCCTTAATAAAATTCATAAACTTGATAACTTTCTGTCTCTCCTGGTATGGAAAATAAAGACATAACGTTTCTCTATTGGTCTTCATACATGGGTCTTACATTTATTTATATTCAATATCAGGAGGAATGACCCAAATACAAAAAAAATCTACCACCAAATATGTTGGTTATATAGGTTTCTCTCAGTACAATAACTCCTAATTCATTTCCTCGCTGTTGTAGCTGGAGTGATAGAAGGTGGTTGGTGTTGAGGAGTGTTCCTGTCTGCCGGTCTCTAGTGACTCACTGTGACAAGTCTACATTAATAACAGGTCTGAGACAAGGAACCTTTCTCTACCTCGACACACATAGACCGCTCTAAGCCTCTACCTAGGTCCCTGGTTCCATCATACTCTGTGCCTTGTTTCCAAGTGCATCCCTATAAAGCAGACCTGGGGTCAAATACTTTACCTGGGCTTGATTTTGAAATGATTTCAAATACTTTACCTGGGCTTGATTGAGCTTGCCTGGCAGAATGGAACCAATAGAATAGTCACAAAACAGCAAACCCGGCCCATCTGGCTCTTCAGGCAGGCTAAAGCAAATGCTCAAACAGTTTTCAAGATTTCAAATAGTGTTTGAACCCAGGTCTGCCTAGTACAGGCCTATAAACAGTCCCCTTAAAGCCTACGCCTGGTAAATCTTACACACTAGGAGCAATCATCTCCACTTAACAACAAGGGGTTTCATCAGGGCTGTCTGCTGCTAGCTGCCTGCCACTATTGGGCCTGGAGAGACCATATTACACCCCCAGTGCCTTGCTGGAGGTGAAAAAAATAAATGGGTCTAGATATAATGGTTATGGCCCCAGGGTAATGTTCTTGTGAGGGAGAAAGAAAATAGATTATTCTGGAGGTGTGAGCTCTCGGAGCGATTACATTTCCCCTCTTTTTAATGGATAACATTTGTATTTTTTGTACTCCCACTGGTTTGGTTTTTGGACATCCATCTCTCTCCTCCTCGTCTCTCTTTCTTTGTCTTTCTCTCTCTTTGTCTTTCTCTCTCTCTCTCGTTCTCTCTCTTCCACTCTCCCTATCTATCTCTCTCTCTCTTCCCTTTTCCTCCCTCTCTTCCTTTCCTCCCATCACATTTGAACCTTACACCTACATGGGTACAGATGGTTTCATTTTATACAAGATAAAACCCCATTTGTTGGAGCTGATTAAACAGCAGAACAACATCCCCATCTGCCATTTATTCCAATCCCAAATTGCTTGGGCAGATGCTGACATCTTTGGAGATGATTGATTCACATCTGACTGGCCAGCCAGGGGGATCCTCCCTCCCCGGCTCCAGCTGCCCCTCTGTCACCCGGCACCGCCACCCGCCCCCGTGTCACTTTACGACAGCCCAGCCCGCTGCAATCAGCCCGTGCCTTGATTGGACTTGGGCAGGTGAGAGCAGGACACTTGAATCATGATGAGCATCACCAGGGTCCTGATAATTCCCCCAGTGTGTGGGAGTGTGCGTGCATGCGTGTGTCACACAAATGCCATCAATCCGGACAGACCGATTCTGAATCAAAATATGGGGATTGAGTGTAAAGACTATGACCTATAGACTCAAGTAGGTTAGAGATTGATTGTGACCAACCATTCCGGTTAGAGTTCGTTGGGACAGTTTTTGACATTTTTTACATAGCCATTCTAATTTTCTTAGAATCTTAAACCACATATTATAATCGAGTAAGAATGAAAAGGTCTGAATTTGTTATTTGTGTCATTTGTCCTGTCTGTCTGTCTTTTTCCCCCACTGTGCACGGAATTAAAGAAACCTATTGCAGAGAAGCCTTAATTAACCAATTGTCATTGTGCTCAGTGGCTCCCTTCTCAGCTGTACAAGGTAGGTAGTTCTGCAGTTGTCTGTTGTGAATGCGGACAGGGTCTTTTTCATATAGACCAACTCAACTTCCATCTAATCAACATTTATGGTTTCTTTCCTGTAGAATGACGGTGTCCTACAGTAAATTGCCTTTGCATCATCACTTGTAAACACTCAAGCACTTTAAACCCTCTGCAAGTGCCATCAAAGCTAGCAGAGTATATATCATTCGAGTGTCTGAGTGGCTAGCACAAGTCTAATAAAAACTGCAGAATTTGGACGCAGTACGGCTCCAGTCTGAGCTCATATACCTGTTTGATTATAACTGAAGATGGAGGAAGAGAGATGGAGGATAGAGCTGGCCCAGGGAGCTGGGCGATAATTCAGGCTGAGGAGGGGGTGTGAATAATGGGATGGAGGCGGTCAGGGGAAGAGGGGCCTGGAGGATGGAGGATGGAGGGAGCCAGTCCCTGGAGACAAGATACATCAGGCGGCGTGGGTCTGCCTTCATCTCCTTTATCGACCCCCAGGCCTATACACCATCGATACCTCCATCTTTCCTCCTCTCTTTCTTACATTATTTCTCTCTCTTCCTATTTCTACCACTCCCTCTCCGCCTCTCTCTCCTTGTCTCTCTTATCTGACATGTCGCTCGTCTCTCCCCTCTCCTAGACTCATGTGCTTTGGGCCTGAGAGACGCAAATGAATTTCCAATCTGAATGCCGACTCTGACCTTCTTCTGTCCCCGCTGCCCTCCATCCCCAGCCTGGGGCAACTCATTCCACCTCTCCTCTCCTCCATCTACTACATCCTCCTTTCCATCCCTCTCGACAGACTGATGTGATTCACAATGAAATGTTCCTCCTGAGAGAATGAAAGAGAAATGGTTCAATCAGCTGGCCGCCATTTTGCATTAGTCCCTGTTGACAAGACTAACAGCATCTGCACTCTAGCGACACGTCCTAAATGTAACCCTATTCCTTTTGTAGTGCACTACTTTTGACCACAGCTCTGGTCAAAAGTAGTGCACTAAATAGGGAATAGGATATCATTTGGGACGCAGATGCAACATCATTCCAGGATGCTCTCCTTCTGCAGAGCCTTAATCCATTATGTGGAACATGGATGGTGCTTTTGAAGAGTTTGACTACCTGGAGGCTTTGACTTTGGACAGGCGGAGGTTAAAGTGAAACAACCTGAAAACAGAAGTTATCTCTCCACACGAATGTTTGTTAGGGCACGCCAATTAATTATCTGGGAATTTGCATATTAATTGCATTTGCCTCTTCTCTTTTCCTTTAAGGTGGCTGTTTAGAAGAAGTGCTTTATACTCAATTTTTTTCCCGATAAGACTGAGGAGACATCCGCGGGGAACTCACCTGCACTGAGGACAAGAATTGGATGGTGCAGGAAATTGCTTTACCTTGTGTATAATTGTGTTAGCACCCACACACCTCTACGCAAAAGCCTAGAGGGCACAAACACTCTTCACAGACACACAGTGAAATGAAGCCCTCACAACTCACCCAGGTCACGATGAAAAAACACATATATCATTCTGGTGATTATGTTGTTGAGTGTTGTTCTCAAGCTTCAGTTGAGTCCGTGATCTGCCCATCTAACTCTGTCTTGATGTGTTTGTATCACAGTCAATCCGTTTAATAACTCTGTTCTCTTTCTTTCCTTTGGCTTTTCATGTGAATAGTGTTTTCAGAGTGTGGTCCAACAACTCATCTCAAAGAACGTTTGAAAAGATGAGAATGTTTTAATTACTTGCTAGAGTAGGGGATAAAGCAACAGCCGGTTATTCTTATCTCGGCGAGGTAGAGTATAGTCACGTCGTCTCATTTGAAAGTAAGCATTGTATTTTACACATTCATATACACTTTCATAACATAGGTGAAGGAGCGTTCTGTCATGTGTGTGTTTAAATAACAATATGGGCTATTTGATCATGTTCACAGTTTATATTCGACCTTCACTGTTTAATTATATATGCTCACAGTTTAATTCGATCGTACAAAAGTAATATACATCTATTAAAATCCCTCCACACGAAAGGTGCATAGCCACTGGTGAAGGTATTTCAGAGCATCAAAATGAAATGACCATCAGCCTATCTTGGTAACTCATATGTAGCCTATTGATTTCCTTTGTAATGTCCATTGATCCACGGCCTGCTAAAGCTCCCTGTCTCACAGGAGGCAGATGAGTGAAAGGCAACTGATTCCACCGGGTTTTTGCTTTTTCTTCTTCTTCCCCTCACCCTCCCACATGGTCATTAGCGTGTTCCAATGTGACTGTGTCCCCTCCGTTGTAGCTAAGGCCCCTGCCCTCTCCATCCTAGCAGGGATAATAAGTGAGAAGTAGCCCGAGTTAGCACTGGGGCTCATTATCGTCCCCATGCAGTCTGTAGCGTTCACACTATCCTGAGGGAGGGAGTCTTTTATGTATAAGACCATCTACTACCACGATTCTCTCTACATGGCTGTCTGACTCCTCCACACTTCTCTCTACATGGCTTTCTGACTCCTCCACGCTTCTCTCCACATGGCTGTCTGACTCCTCCACGCTTCTCTCTACATGGCTGTCTGACTCCTCCACGCTTCTCTCCACATGGCTGTCTGACTCCTCCACGCTTCTCTCCACATGGCTGTCTGACTCCTCCACGCTTCTCTCCACATGGCTGTCTGACTCCTCCACGCTTCTCTCCACATGGCTGTCTGACTCCTCCACGCTTCTCTCCACATGGCTGTCTGACTCCTCCACGATTCTCTCTACATGGCTGTCTGACTCCTCCACGCTTCTCTCCACATGGCTGTCTGACTCCTCCACGCTTCTCTCCACATGGCTGTCTGACTCCTCCACGCTTCTCTCCACATGGCTGTCTGACTCCTCCACGCTTCTCTCTACATGGCTGTCTGACTCCTCCACGCTTCTCTCTACATGGCTGTCTGACTCCTCCACGCTTCTCTCCACATGGCTGTCTGACTCCTCCACGCTTCTCTCTACATGGCTGTCTGACTCCTCCACGCTTCTCTCCACATGGCTGTCTGACTCCTCCACGCTTCTCTCCACATGGCTGTCTGACTCCTCCACGCTTCTCTCCACATGGCTGTCTGACTCCTCCACGCTTCTCTCTACATGGCTGTCTGACTCCTCCACGCTTCTCTCCACATGGCTGTCTGACTCCTCCACGCTTCTCTCCACATGGCTGTCTGACTCCTCCACGCTTCTCTCCACATGGCTGTCTGACTCCTCCACGCTTCTCTCCACATGGCTGTCTGACTCCTCCACGCTTCTCTCTACATGGCTGTCTGACTCCTCCACGCTTCTCTCTACATGGCTGTCTGACTCCTCCACGCTTCTCTCCACATGGCTGTCTGACTCCTCCACGCTTCTCTCCACATGGCTGTCTGACTCCTCCACGCTTCTCTCCACATGGCTGTCTGACTCCTCCACGCTTCTCTCTACATGGCTGTCTGACTCCTCCACGCTTCTCTCCACATGGCTGTCTGACTCCTCCACGCTTCTCTCCACATGGCTGTCTGACTCCTCCACGCTTCTCTCTACATGGCTGTCTGACTCCTCCACGCTTCTCTCCACATGGCTGTCTGACTCCTCCACGCTTCTCTCCACATGGCTGTCTGACTCCTCCACGCTTCTCTCTACATGGCTGTCTGACTCCTCCACACTTCTCTCCACATGGCTGTCTGACTCCTCCACGCTTCTCTCCACATGGCTGTCTGACTCCTCCACGCTTCTCTCTACATGGCTGTCTGACTCCTCCACGCTTCTCTCCACATGGCTGTCTGACTCCTTGTCTGCGCAGTAGTAATTCTGTCTGGATGCTCAGAATCTCGACTGAGCTCGACTGGGGGTAGGTGTGTGTGCGAGTCCGTGTGTTTGAGTGTGTTTGTGTGCGCATACATTGTGTGTGTGTGTGTAGTGTTCGGGGAGGGTGGGCATGTGATGGGACACAGGGCCGCTCTCCCGCAGAAGCAATTAGGCTAAATGGGATTAAGCCTATCACATTTCAGACAGCCCAGGCCCCACAGCCACCTGGGAAGAAGGGATGGGTGGAGGAGGGTGGAAGAGGAGGAGTATGGTCTTCTGGAAGAAGCATTCAGTGGGGTTTTGAGGCGAGCTGAGAGTGGAGTCAGTCTTTAGCATTGACGAGTGGGAGAGTTGCTCAGTCAAAGGAGTAGTTAGGCAGAATTGTTGATATTGCTATACAAAGCTATCAGCTCTGGCTATATGAACTGTCTGCATAACAATACAAATATGATCAAAATATATATGAAATGTATAAAACTCTTGACATACATGGCACTCAGTGGTCGCAAGAACAAAAAGCACATCAGTGAAGCACTGGAAAAACATACAATCCTACACAATGCAAAGAATTGTAGCAACTAAACCACGCTTTATTTATGTTATATCTCCATGAAAAATTCCAACATGGCTCTGTGCTCATTTCGAACGAGCCGTGGAGCCACATTTCACGTCGTCTCGGGATGGTTGTGATGTGTGGTATTTGTCTTCGATTCTCGCGCTCTAAATGTCAACAGCGACAAAGGAAAGGAGGGAGTGGAGGTTGACATTCTCACACTGTGTGGTTTCCCTCCTCGATGTTCTCTCCCAGCTCTCTCTACTATACCCTGTGGCCATTGGCTGGAGGAGACGCAGCACATTGTGCTTGGTGGCTGATGATATAGAACTACTTGGTGTACTAGAATGGCCTGTCTGAAAGGAACCAGCTATGAAACCTGCAGCACCAACAGTAAAATCTCAAAAGGAATTGCAAGGTTTTAAACAGTACGTTATATTATATGCCTTCTTAGCCAAACACGTTCCTGTATTATGGCGTATATATCATCTTTTTGAGAGGCTTTACACATTCTATCTGAGATTTATAATGCCTATGTGTTTAGCAGATACAATACAAAACCGTTTGTGTCTACTTAAATGTACATGATTTTGCACAGAAAACAGCAATTTGACATATTCCCACGTTTTCGATTGACAATATAATATATAGTATATAGTTCTCACACACTGTTGTGAATGCGGTGTTTGAGAGTGAACTCCATTGCCCTGTGTGTCCTACTGCTGTCGTACAGTGCATGTCATGGCCATTCTCCCAGTCTCCCACGCTCACTCCACTCCAACATTAATCAAAATGGACGCCCTGTTTCCCAACTCACCTCTGCTGCTCCTGGTGCCAGCTGTGTTGGGACAGGCCTGTCTGCCTCCATGCCCTCGGACACTGTCATTGTTCCCCCTCGCTGGTAAATAACCGCCATTTCACAGCTGTTCAAATGGTCGGCTCACTATTTGTCTGGGACTTTGGTTCCTCTTTTCCGTTGAAGGCTTTTGACACATATGGAGAACTAATGGTGGGAACTGTGAACCAGATCTGCATCATGATATGACCTGCATTATAATGTGTTTAGGATATTAGTAGTAGGCTTAACATTACTTCGCTGAATTACATAACTATATAATGTACACTGAGTATACCAAACATTATGAATACCTTCCTAATATTGAGCTGCACCCCCTTTTGGCCTCGGAACAGCCTCAATTCGTCGGGGCATGGACTCTAGAAGGTGTTGAAAGCGTTCCACATGGATGCTGGCCCATTTTGACTCCAATGCTTCCCGCAGTTGTGTCAAGTTGGCTGGATGTCCGTTGAGTGGCGGACCATTCTTAATACACACGGGGAACTGTTGAGAGTGAAAAACCCAGCAGTGTGGCAGATCTTGACACTCTCAAACCGGTGCACCTGCCACCTACTACCGTGCCCCGTTCAAAGGCTTTTAAATATTTTGTCTTGCCCATTCACCCTCTGAATGGCACACATACACAATCCATGTCTCAATTGTCTCAAGGCTAAAAAATCATTCTTTAACCTGTCTTCTCCCCTTCACCTACACTGATTGAAGTGGATTTAACATCAATAAGGGATCATCTGGTCAGTCTATGTCATTGAAAGTGCAGGTGTTCTTTATGTTTTGTATACTCAGTGTGTAATGCCCTGGACCAGAGCTAGCTGACATGCTCATGTGTGCAGCGGCACCAGAATTCAAAACACGTATTACCTTTTTGTAGTTAATAAATCCAATGTGAAACGTGAGAAATAGTGTCCTTCACTAGCCTAGAAAAAGTTGTCAGGCAGACACTGGAAGGAGAAGTGACGGAGTGAGTGCTTTGCATAGGCGGTTTGATGGCGTTTTCTATGGGACTGAAAAAAATGCTCAGAACGTGAAAGTGCATCATTAATCAGTTCCCATGCATTTAAAATAATGGTTCTGTTCCGAAACACTAGAGATCACTTTAGTTCCCGGTTCTGTTACCTGAACTGGTTCCAACCCCTGGTATTTTCCTTCTTCTATTGACTTCAGGTGTTTATACTTCCCATCGTTTATAGAAGGTCTCTTTCCCTGTGGTATAGAGGATTTAAAACAGGCCCCTTGAACTTGGGAAGGGGGTCGTGAACTGCATGGCCCCTAGTTTGTCATCGTGAGAAAATAAATGTTGGGATGTGAACGAACGTCTCTTAACCATGAGGAATGATAAGGCAATGTTGGACCACCGCAAGAGTACAATATGCTGCTGGACTCTGGGGCCGGGGAACTGTGGGGGTACGGATAGAGAGCTGCGATACGATATGGCCCATTAATTATTGAATTCGCTGACGTTATGACAAAATGCCTTTGTTCTATAGCTCTCGCGCCTGTGACTTTTACAATGCCGTCAGGTCAGAAACTCAGCACTTCTAGCTAAAGCACATCTGCAGGATTTCACAGGGACCGTGCTGCACTTTTGAAGCCAGAGATACTATCTTAAATGTTAATTCAGAATAATTAAGGCAAGCATCCTTCAGCTGATATTATTTACACCAGCTACATCCCAAACCCTCAAAAATTCCAGAGGTTGGGCTTTTAGCTTATGGTGGAGAGAGTGAGTATAGAAGTCAGCTAGCTAGTCCTCAGAGTTTTCTCTGCACAGGGGTGTTTGGCTATGTGTGGTTTGCAGAGAAAGGGGACCGTGTGCATGTGTTTGCGTTCTGCTAGACAGCCTGCCAGTCCTGATGTGTATGTGGTCAGCTGTGCCCGAGGGAGGAGAGCACGGGCGAGGTGCATTGTGGGTAAAAGCCGGGGGCTCATGGTGTGCTTATAGAACACAAGCACCAGACCTGAGCCTGGATGCCAGGAGGACGGGAGGGGAAGATTGTTTTATACATCCCACCAGCTAAATCATCAAAATATTTACTGTAGCTTTCTTAAAATACACTCTGGTTAATCCGCTTTACCGTACAAGCCTGAAGTACTTCAGAAGGTGTGCCATGCTTAGAAAATATTGAAAATATGGTCAATTTTATGCTTCTACAGCTGGGCTTTCTCTCTCTCTGTCTGTGTGTTTCTCTTTCTCTGCTTACCTATAGTCTATTAAGGGCTTAGCAGCACAGTGACACTTTTAACATTTCATTGTTTTGCACTTTGTATCTCGTTTTCAAAGACTTTTACAACAATCCATTTTAAATTGTGCATAAATGTAACTCACCGAAATGCTATGATTGTCACGAATCCCGCTTCCTGAGTCTGGGTTTGCCTGTGTGTCTGTCCTGGAGTGTGTTTCAGGTGTCCTGGAACGCACCCTGTCTGGTTGCCGGGCGAATTAGCTCATTGGGAGATTGATTTCACCCGCACCTGTTTCCCGTCAGTAATCTGCACACCTGTCCTGATCATCATCTCTACCCTTCAAAAGCTCTGACCTGACTTCCATTCCCTGCCGGATCGTTAGCCATGAACAGTATGTTGTGCCTGAGTACCAGACTCCAGTTGGATAGTATTTGTTTTGTTGTTTTCATTTACGTATTGCTTGCCTTGAACTTACCTCTGTTTGTTTTGCCTTCAGTTACTCACCTGGATCATTCTCTCCATTCCCGCCTGGTTGACAGAGGATTCTACTACTACATTGGATTCACCTATTTCCTCTCATCTACTCACCACCGCTGCCCGCTACGCCATCTGGATATATCTACCTTTTCACATTTAACTGTAAATAAATACTCACCTTCTTCCTACGCTCCTTGTCCTGGTCTGCTTCTGGGTTCGATCTTGAAAGATCGTGACAGAACGATCCGGCCAGTAATGAACCCAGCGGACCTGGACTCCGTTTGCCATGCCATTACCCAGCAGGGGAAGACATTGGGACAACACAATACGGCGCTACAGGAGATAGCGAGTTCGATCCAGAATTTATCTGCTAGCTTGACACAAGTCCAGGATCAGCTCAGTTTGCTGGCGATTCATTCACCACCGGTTTCACCCATCTCACCTGCAGTGTCTGGAGCGGTGTCTTTCCGTGAACCCAAGGTACCGACGCCTGATAAATATGAAGGGGATTTGGGAGGATGCCGTTCGTTTCTTATGCAGTGTGGGTTAGTGTTTGATCTACAGCCCCATTCTTACGCCACTGACAAGGCTAGGATAGCCTTTGTTATTGTACTGTTGCGTGGAAGAGCTCTGGAATGGGCTTCAGCCGTTTGGGAACGACAGGGAACCTGCACGGCTTCATATCAGGAGTTCACAGGAGAGATGAGAAAGCTTTTTGATCATCCAGTCCGAGGTAAGGATGCAGCTAAACGTTTGTTCTCTCTTCGCCAAGGAGATCGCAGTTTGGCAGATTTTATGATTGAGTTCAGGACATTGGCTGTGGAGAGTGGTTGGAATGAGGAGTCACTACAAGCGGTTTTTTACAAGGGGTTGTCAGAGGAACTCAAGGACGAGCTGATATCTTATCCAGAGCCTAGTGACCTGGACAGCTTGGTCGCTTTATCTATGCGGGTAGATAATAGAGTCCGAGAGAGAAGGAGGGAGAAGCAGTGGGGCCCATCCAATCATTCTGCAACTCGGTTACCATTCGGTTCAGGAGGTGAACCAGGGCGTATTGATCATTGTTCTCCACACGGGATTAGTGGAGGAGTCTTGCCACCAGATTCTGAACCAATGCAAGTGGGGCGACACGGGCTAACTAAGGAGGAGCGCCAACGTAGACGTGAGACCAATAGCTGTATCTACTGTGGTAGATCGGGACATTACATCTCCGCTTGTCCACAGCGCCCGTTAAACTGCCCGGCTCGCTAGTGGTGGGAGTAACGTTAGCGAGCCAGATTCAATCTCTTAAGGATCTTGTCAGACCCCGTTTTCCTGCGACCCTTATGAATAAGGATCAGAAGTTTGACATGAACGCTCTTATTGATTCAGGTGCCGATGGCAGCTTTATGGATGCCGACTTGGTGGAACAGCTGGGGCTTTCCAAGGAGCAATTGCCGGAAGCCATTGAAGCAACCACTCTGAACGGTAGTAGTCTGGCACGGATCACTATGAGGACTGAACCGGTTAAGATGTTGGTGTCGGGAAATCATTCAGAGTTTATCTCTTTCTTCATTTTGTCCTCGCCCCATGTTCCTCTGGTTCTTGGTTACTCCTGGCTGAAGGAACACAATCCCTCGTTTGATTGGGTGACAGGGAAGGTAACTAGTTGGAGCATTGAGTGTCATGCTAACTGCCTTAGGACGGCCTGTTCTCCTGCTATTTCCAGTCAGGTCAGTGACTCTGCTCCTCCTGATTTGTCCCTGGTTCCAGAAACCTATCACGAGTTGGGAGAAGTATTCAGTAAACAGAAGGCTTTGTCCCTTCCTCCCCACCGACCTTATGATTGTGCGATTAATCTGTTTCCTGGATCTGCCTTTCCCAAGGGACGGTTATACAGTATCTCTCGACCGGAACGTGAGGCCTTGGAGACCTACATCAAGGAGTCTCTAGCTACTGGTCTCATTCGGCCATCGTCATCACCTTTGGGAGCAGGATTTTTTTTTGTGAGCAAGAAGGATGGCTCTCTTCGACCGTGTATTGATTATCGGGGTTTGAATGATATTACGGTTAAGAACAAGTATCCCCTGCCCTTGATGAGCTCGGCTTTCGATTCCTTACAGGGTGCTACGGTTTTTACGAAGCTGGATTTACGTAATGCTTATCATTTGGTTCGGATCAAGGAGGGGGACGAGTGGTTGACTGGGTTCAATACTCCGATGGGACATTTGAATACCAGGTGATGCCGTTTGGACTGACCAACGCTCCGGCGGTGTTCCAAAGTATGGTGAATGACGTTCTGAGAGATATGATTGGTATTTTTGTGTTCGTTTACCTGGATGATATCCTCATCTTCTCAAAGGAGCTTTCTAGCCACGTTCTGCATGTCAAGCAGGTCCTGCAGCGGTTATTGGAGAACCGTCTGTTCGTGAAGGCTGAGAAGTGTGATTTTCACGCCCACACAACGTCCTTCCTCGGGTACATCATATCCAGGGGAGAGATCAAGATGGACCAAGAGAAGGTTCGGGCAGTTCGGGATTGGGTCCAGCCCGGTACAAGATTGCAGCTCCAGAGATTCCTGGGGTTTGCGAATTTTTATCGGAGGTTTATCCGTGACTACAGCCGGGTGGCTGCACCTTTAACTGCCCTGACGTCTTGCACCAGAAAGTTCTGTTGGACTCCTGAGGCAGACCGAGCATTTCTGGACTTGAAGAGCCGATTCACCAACGCCCCGATTCTCTCTCAACCTGACACTTCCCGTCAGTTCGTTGTGGAGGTGGATGCTTCTGATGTGGGTGTGGGCGCCATCCTGTCCCAGCGTAGCTCCACTGACGGTAAACTCCATCCCTGCGCTTTCTACTCTGGTCGTCTTTCTCCAGCTGAAAGAAACTACGATGTGGGTAACCGGGAGCTTCTCGCTGTGAAGCTTGCCTTGGAGGAGTGGCGTCACTGGTTGGAGGGAGCGGAGCAACCGTTTGTGGTTTGGACTGACCACAAGAATCTGGCTTACGTACAATCGGCTAAACGTCTCAACGCCCGTCAGGCCAGGTGGGCTTTGTTTTTTGGACGTTTCAATTTTTCCCTGACGTTCCGACCTGGGTCGAAGAACGGGAAGGCGGACGCCTTGTCCCGGATGTTCTCTAAGACGGAGGAGAGTGGGGTCAAGACTGAGACGATTCTTCCCCAGAACGTGGTCGTGGGAGCCGTTACATGGAGGATAGAGGAGGATGTGATGGCGGCCCTTCGGACGCAACCCGGCCCCGGTAACGGTCCACCCGGTCGGTTGTTTGTACCCGAGTCGGTCCGTTCTGCTGTCCTTCAGTGGTCCCACGCCAGCAAGATGGCTTGTCACCCTGGCATTGCTCGGACTATGGCATTACTGCGCAGACGTTTTTGGTGGCCTGCCATGGGAGAAGATACCCGGAGGTTTGTTGCCGCATGTCCTGTTTGTGCCCAGAACAAGAGTACCAATCGACCCAGCTTTGGGCTTCTTCACCCCCTACCTATTCCTCGGCGACCTTGGTCGCATCTGGCCCTGGATTTTGTCACGGGATTGCCCCCTTCTGTTGGGAACACGGTCATTCTGACCATTGTGGACAGATTCAGCAAGTTTGCTCATTTTGTTCCTCTCTCCAAGCTTCCATCGGCTACGGAGACGTCCGAGATCCTGGTCAGGGAGGTTTTCAGGGTTCACGGATTGCCCAGTGACATTGTCTGACCGTGGTCCTCAGTTTACCTCTGCTGTCTGGAAATCCTTCTGTTTGGCCATTGGAGCTACAGTCAGTCTCACTTCTGGATTTCACCCACAATCTAATGGTCAAGCGGAGAGCGCCAACCAGAAGATGGAGTCCACGCTGCGTTGTCTTGTCTCCTCTGATCCCACCTCTTGGTCATCTCAATTACCCTGGGTTGAGTATGCCCATAATACCCTTCCTTCATCTGCCACTGGGATGTCCCCCTTCCAATGCCTTTACGGATACCAACCTCCTTTGTTTCCTTCTCAGGAGAGGGATCTCTCGGTTCCCTCTGTCCAGACCCATATTCGTCGTTGCCACCGGACCTGGCATCGGGCCAGGAAGGCTCTCCTTAGAGTTTCTGACCGGTATCAGATACAGGCGAACCGTCGCCGTATTCCTGCCCCAGCTTATACGGTTGGAGATAAGGTTTGGTTGGCTACACGGGATCTTCCTCTACGGACGGAGTCAAGGAAGTTGTCACCTAAGTTCATTGGTCCGTTTGTAGTGGAGAGAATCATAAATCCTGTGGTGGTTCGACTCAAGTTGCCTGCAACACTTAGAGTGCATCCCACTTTTCATGTCTCCTGTCTCAAGCCGGTTCACCTCAGTCCTCTGTTGCCTCCTCCTCCTCGTCCTCCTCCTCCTCGGATGATCGGAGGTGGTCCTGTCTACACGGTGCGCCGCATCATGGACTCCAGACAGCGGGGTCGAGGGTACCAGTTTCTAGTGGACTGGGAAGGATATGGTCCAGAGGAGAGGAGTTGGATTCCTCGGCGACAGATTCTGGATGACGACCTGATTCGTGACTTCTACCGCCTCCATCCTGGCGCTCCAGGTAGTCCGCCCGGTGGCGTTCGTCGGAGGGGGGGTACTGTCACGAATCCCGCTTCCTGAGTCTGGGTTTGCCTGTGTGTCTGTCCTGGAGTGTGTTTCAGGTGTCCTGGAACGCACCCTGTCTGGTTGCCGGGCGAATTAGCTCATTGGGAGATTGATTTCACCCGCACCTGTTTCCCGTCAGTAATCTGCACACCTGTCCTGATCATCATCTCTACCCTTCAAAAGCTCTGACCTGACTTCCATTCCCTGCCGGATCGTTAGCCATGAACAGTATGTTGTGCCTGAGTACCAGACTCCAGTTGGATAGTATTTGTTTTGTTGTTTTCATTTACGTATTGCTTGCCTTGAACTTACCTCCGTTTGTTTTGCCTTCAGTTACTCACCTGGATCATTCTCTCCATTCCCGCCTGGTTGACAGAGGATTCTACTACTACATTGGATTCACCTATTTCCTCTCATCTACTCACCACCGCTGCCCGCTACGCCATCTGGATATATCTACCTTTTCACATTTAACTGTAAATAAATACTCACCTTCTTCCTACGCTCCTTGTCCTGGTCTGCTTCTGGGTTCGATCTTGAAAGATCGTGACAATGATAGTCAGCTCTACCTATGGACCTGCAGGGAAGCACTGAGGTCAAGACCTGTTCTGCTTCTGATATTGGTGTGATAGTCTGGTCATCCCAATACACTGATTCTATTGGCTTAATATGTTGTCTTGTAAGTGGCCCTTAGCGTACACTGGCCTATGTGTGTTGAATTTTATGTATTAATAAGTCGTCCTTATTTGGTAACAATAAGTAATACCTACCGGACATATTAGAGCAATTAACATCCACTCGCAATAATGTATCAATATTTGAACCAAGACACTGCAAGGTTCATTCTTAGCTTTACTTGCAGCATCACCCTACAATTTAGACTCTTGTGACTCAATCGAGACAAAAGTCCTCCATAATTCAAAGTGCATCGACCCCACAATGAAAAACGACACCATTTATAAGTCAAATGGAAGGTTTGTAAGTCGTAGGAGCTAATATTGTTCAGCAGCATTTCCCTCTATTGTCCTCTCATGTGCTCGGTGCACTTTAGTATTAACTCTACGGTGGCTGTGAGAGAGCAAGAGCAATGCTTCCTTCGCTGGCATTAATGACAGTCCCTGCAGATCTATGCAAATGTCAGCTGCTGCAAAAGATGGTGGCAATTAGACCTTGCACTTAAAACAAGGTGAGTCAGGACCTTTTAATGGTGTGCTGGTGCTCTGCTCCTACACAAGTGGCTGCTTACTGTAAGGTTTTAGCAGGGCTGTGTTGTGCTGTGCTGGAGAACTTGAGCCATGGCGCTCATGCATAGAGGTTACTCCGTCCAAATGACTTAGGGGCATGGTAAATGTGCCAATGTGGAAATATGCATTTTTGCGTATTAATTTAGATCAATGTGAGGTTGGTGTTTGAAATGTATGTAATTCATATTTGGAGTAGAATTTATACTGTTTTAGGCTGGGCATGCATACTGTACTATGCATGCCTTATGTCGTATGTGGCTAGGTTAGGGATAGGCCTAAGTCTACGTTCATGTTTGACAGTTGAGGTAGTGATGAAATACTGTCCTTCTTCAGGTATCAATACTATACTGCACTTTTCCTCTTTCTTTTCTAGACAGTTTATTAGGTACACCACTCCGTTCACGAAAATGGATCGATCCTACTGACACTGAGTCACGTCGCTTGCTATGTAAAGCAGGCAGACAGGCATCGAGACATTCAGTTACTGTTCGTTGAACGTTAGAATGGGCAAAACAAGGGACCTAAGCGACTTTGAGCGTGGTGTGACTGTTGGTGCCAGGCACGCCGGATCCAGTTCCTCAGAAACAGCCGCCCTCCTCGGCTTTTCACGCATGACAGTGTCTAGGGTTTACAGAGAAGTGTGTGACAAACAAGAAACATCCAGTCAGGGGCAGTTCTGTGGGCAAAAATAGCTTGTTGATGAGAGAAGTCGAAAGAGAATGGCAAGGATCGTGCAAGCTATCAGGCGAGCCACAAACAGACAAATAACGGCACAGTACAAGAGTTATGCACAATTCGTCAATCCTTGCAGCAGATGATCACACCGGGTTCCACTCCTATCAGCTAAAAACAAGACGACGCAGCTCCAATGGGCATGCGATTACCAACAGCGGACAACTGAGGTGTTGAAAAACATTGCTTGGAACATGACGGCGAGTTCAGTTTACTTGAGTGGCCTGCGCAGTCCCCAGACCTCAACCCAATAGAGCATCTTCTTAAAGTATGGGTCATGACCCAAAGTGGGTCACTGATCTGGTAATGGTTGGTCGCGACGTGTCAGAGTAAATTTATATTTATTTCATTACTTACTGGAATTGATTTGGCCAAGTGCATCTGCCCTCTCTGTTCAGTGCGCTCTCTGCTTAGCAGCGGTCTCTGCTTAGCAGCGGTCTCTGCTTAGCAGCGGTCTCTGCTTAGCAGCTGCGCAAGTGGGAGAGGGAGATGCCTGTGTGCTTCGGGGTTCACCGGATCTTTTTTCTGCAGTTTTCTTGAAGATCACTCCGCGACATGACTTGTCATTCCCACTCGCCGTCATTCACCGATGTCATCAAATGAACTCATGCTAGCCACAAGTTCTGACTGAGCTCAATTGTCATGAAACACAAATACAGGGATGAGTTTCTCTCTCTTTCATACAAACTTTGAGAAATAACGAGGAGCACGCACAATGTGTTTTGTGCAGGGAAGTGCTTAACGTTAGTAATGAGTCTCTCAAAATGATTAATAAAATTAAAATAAAATGATACATCCTGACCAAACATCCACAGCATGCTGGTAAACCCAGGGAGTTCTTTCAGAACAGGGCAGAATGCAACAGGAAACAGTGCCTTGACAGTGGAAAAGTAAGTCAGCTAGCAAGGTGTTGTTGTCATTTTATAACAGGTGATGATCAGCAGAAATAAGGGAGTACTATCCCTCATAGTAGTAGATGTGAGTTTATCTTTCAAACAATTCCCTGGCCTTGTACACAGCTAATCGCTAACATTTGCCAAACAAGCTAGCTAATTACTGATGGTGCAACCCATAGTAACAGTACAGATGAAGATGAAAAATGATCAGGCCTACTGTACATCTTACTGTAGAAATTATTGTTGAAAACTAGTCTTAAAATACAAGTAATAATTAGTATTCTGAACTGGAATAAACTGATTGAAGCAAGATGCTATTTGAGGCAAACACTCACACAGTTCTGGGTTATTCATCTGCAGCAGGAAGCGGTCTCCTGCCTGACTGAGAAAGCAGTAGATGTTCTGATCCAGTTTGGCACCACATACCTATGCAAGTCAGGGGTCTCAACTCTGACATACTTAAAAACAAGTATAGAAACAGTCTCATTGCTGAGTATGACCTCAGTGTTGTACTGTCAAAACTGATCCCAGAACAGACCTGCTTGTTGAAAACTTCAACCAATCCAATCTGCATTAACTGCGTGATGCCATCGCATCAGCATGGACCAACATCCCTGCGGAACATTTCCGACACCTTTTAGAAAGCCCAGGAGAATTCTGGCTGTTCTGGAGGCAACGTATACAGTATATGAAGAGTTTAATTTCAAAACGCCATGTATCTAATATAGATTTCTAAATGTATTTTGCAACGCTCGCGCTTGCGACGCTCGCGGTGTAGTCAGCCTGTAAGTGTTAATTCTCTACTGCCTCGGATCTAAGTCCTTGGAGAGGAATGGGGATAAATGTATGTGTTTAGATTTCAGCGTCTTGTTGCCTTGTTTCACTGGACCTTGCTCTGGCTCTGTTAACCTTGACTGGTTGAGGTAATACACACACACGCACACACGCACGCACAGACACATTTAGATTATTTTTGGGAAAATAGTAAATACATTTCTCATTATGAGGCACCCATTTCCTTGCATCGTTACCTGCATAATTTTTGTATTGAATGCGATCTTTTTTTGTCTGTGGTAAGAATCCGTTCGAATGTGCACCTGTGTCAGATATGGACTATTTAATATCTTGGACATACCATATTGAAGGAGCAGCATTCATTGAAAAGAGGAAGAGTGATGTTGTCTCTCTCTCGTTCTATTTAATCTTACATCTGCCATTTCCTTCCCATAGTAATGAAATATATATTTCTTCCGGCCTATCAGGGGATTCACATTCACACACAACCTGGGTAGATGTAAAGGCTATTGATTTGGACACAAACGTCAGCAGCCCGCTGGACTCTGGTAAGAATGCCAGCTGAGGAGCGGTCATATTTTCATGATGAATGACGTCCTTTAACCTGGCCAATCTAAATAGATTATCTTGGCTCATTATGCTCCTACAGTACCAGATGCCCAAATAAAAAGGACCTCACTATACAAACCATACAGTCACCGACTGTAGTCTATTCATGGCAATAGCAGCATGAGGTTCAAATGGATGAAAATATATATTATTTTCCCTTCTCCAATCGTGGTTATACAATTTTCTGAAAAAATCGTTGGCTTTTATAATGTTTCTGATGAAAAATACTGTCCAGACCATCCAAGGCACTGACACTATTCAACACTTGAATGCACTGAGTCTATCATAGATTGATACATTATTTTGTAATGTAGGCTTCTTCTCATATGTAGATCGATATCATGTTTATGGTATTTGTGTAAATGTCATCGCATGCTATTATATGAGCTATCATATGTGTGTTGTGGATATTACCTGCTATTGTTCAGACTGGTTAGACTCTAGTCTAGATGTAACCTTCAGGAAGTGTCCGACCCCACATGAAGAATATTGTTTTTTACTGTGAACTATGGTGCAGCGTTCACCGTTTGCTAGCAAGGATAAAGCACAAGGACTTTAACAGCATGGCAACACAGTAGATGATCTGCAAGAGATGATAGACACATCCCTCTCCGCGTCTCAACACCAGACAGGGGAATATCGCTTTATAACAAACCCCAATACGATGCACCATGTATCTACAAAGAGCTTTAGTCTTTTGTGTTCCTCCGCCAGATAAAAAGTAAAAGAATCTCGGCTGAAATAAACACATTAATATGCATTCATCTGTTCTGGTCGGCTGAATCTGAGAAACTGTCATGCGTCAAATGTAAAGGTCACGCGTTGCTCCGCTCGCTGTAAGGGGAAATGTCTTGGAGACAATGAACGCCATGGCTGGATTTGAATAAACTATGCACGGATTACTAGGCAGTAACCTTCAGGGGTTAAATCTACTCTCCAACCCACCTCAGCTGCGTGGGGAATTCAATTTGGAACATTAGGATTGCATTACATCTCCGACTTCAACGTATCCTAACGATCACTTCATGTATGTCATATGCTGTTTATTATGATCAAATTTATCTGGGTTTATACAACGGGTGGGTCTAATCCCGAATGCTGATTGGTTAAAACCACATTCCAGCCGGTGTCTATTCCACAAGTTACCAGCGGCTAAATATATGAAGTTAAAATGACTATTTACTCTATTCCATCTGATTGCACAATCCACTGTACCATCAGCCCAGCCAAGCACTTTATAAACTTGATCTTCACTATAAAAAGGATCTAGAGTCTAGACATTATCTCACATTTCTTTTAGACTACCATTTCGTTTTCAACAGCAGAGATTTGTATAACCTTTCTGCCTGTCTCTCCGACATTTGCAACATTGTTTCAATATTCAAATTCGATCTCCAACTGCCCCATAGTAATGAACAGAACAAGGCAAGTCAGACAGGCAGACAGCGTTTCTCAGACAGTAGAAATCATGAATCAGCTAGCATCATTTTTATGGATATACAGTACAATACCAGTCAAAAGTTTGGACACACCTACTCATTCAAGGGTTTTTCTTTATTTTTACTTACTTCTACATTGTAGAATAATAGTGAAGACATCAAAACTACGACATAACACATATGGATACATGTAGTAACCCAAAAAGTGTGAAACAAATCAAAATATATTTTATATTTGAGATTCTTCAAAGTAGCCACCCTTTGCCTTGATGACAGCTTTGCACACTCTTGGCATTCTCTCAACCAGCTTCACCTGGAATGCTTTTCCAACAGTCTTGAAGGAGTTCCCACATATGCTGAGCAATTGTTGCTTGCTTTTCCTTCACTCTGCGGTCAAACTCATCCCAAACCATTGGGTTGAGGTTGGGTGATTGTGGAGGCCAGGTCATCTGATGCAGCACTCCATCAATCTCCCTCTTGGTCAAATAGCCCTTACACAGCTTGGAGGTGTGTTTGGTCATTGTCCTGTTGAAAAACAAATGATAGTCCCACTGTGCAAACCAGATGGGATGGTGTATCGCTGCAGAATGCTGTGGTAACCATGCTGGTTAAGTGTGCCTTGAATTCTAAATAAATCCCCAACAGTGTCACCAGCAAAGCACCCCCACACCATCACACCTCCTCCTCCATGCTTCACGGGGGAACCACACATGTAGAGATCATCCATTCACCTACTCTGCGTCTCACAAAGACACGCCGGTTGGAACCAAAAATCTCCAATTTGGACTCATCGGACCAAAGGACAGATTTGGTCTTTTACCAAATAGGGCTATCATCTTTATACCAATCGTACCTTGTCACAACACAACTGATTGGCTCAAACGCATTTAGAAGGAAAGAAATGCCACAAATTAACTTTAAATAATGCACACCTGTTAATTGAAATGCATTTCAGGTGACTACCTCATGAAGCTGGTTGAGAGAATGCCAAGATTGTGCAAATCTGTCATCAAGGCAAAGGTTGGCTACTTTGAAGAATCTCAACTATATAATATATTTTGATTTGTTTAACACTTTTTTGGTTACTACATGATTCCATATGTGTTATTTCATAGTTCTGATGTCTTCACTATTATTCTACAATGTAGAAAATAGTAAAACATTAAGAAAAACCCTTGAATGAGTAGGTGTGTCCACTCCTTTGACTGGTACTGTATACCAAGAGATGTCAATTGAAAAAAGGCAAAACGAAACAAAGTGCACCTAGTTTCCAGTCTTTCCAGCTACAGTTGGAAGTGATTGTGTTATCTGTGATGTTGGGTAGCTCCTCTGAACAACAGTGTCATGACGAGTGAGCACATTTTGCCAGGTGAAATCGTGCCTCATAGCTCATTGTTATGGATGTACCCAAATAAATGTAACTAGAAAACTGCTTACACAAATGCAAATGCACCTACTTTGCTGTTATTCTGGCTGCACTGTTTGAGGTGACTGTAAGTTAGCCGTAGTTGGCTAGCTAGCAAGCAAGCGATAAGAATGTTGCCAGCCAGCATGGCAATGGATAATTTAGAACGAACAACTAGGTCATGTCCATAGACACAGAACAAAAATACTGAACGACTGGGTTGCGTCTCTGGCAACCGAACCGATAGAACGAACGACCAGCCAGCTTGGGTATTAACCCTAGATTTGTGTCGGGACTATATCTTGTGAAAGGATGAAATAGTATGAATAAATTCATCAAAATAAAGTTTTTCATGAAAATATGTCAATCATTATTTGAATATGTTGGTTACCCGTTGTATAAAAGGGATAATGCCCCCGAAGCCGGTGTTTGGAGGATATATTGGCACGGTTTGCCAGCCCTTGACTTCATCTCGGGCCTAACAACACCCGTGCCAAAATATCCTCCAAACACCGGCTTCTCGGGAATTATTACTTAAATAGATGTACACAGAGTTTGAGTGGGAGTGTATTTCGTGTTGTCCTTTACTTACATGATGAGTGTCACTTGATTGAATACGATGGATCATAGTTTTTATGAGATGACACAGCATAGGCTATCATATCCCTTGTATATGTGTATGTCCCTTGTATAGAACATATCATAGGAATAGCATAGTTAAAAACAAGTCAGGTTCCATACAGGAAGTGGGGCACAGTTGATTTCCATATCACAAAGGTGTGTTTAAGTAAGCCCCTATCTTGGCCCCCACCTCTCTGACGTCGTGACAACAGAGCCATGTGGCACAGAGAGGTCTTTCAGGCAGGTCGGGGTGACCTTGCTGTTGCCTGCGTTGAGTCGTGGTGAAGTCGTAGTGCAGGTCTCTCAGAGCTGGAGACAGCCAGGCATGGAGAACAGAGGGTGAGGCAGCCCCGGGCATATGCCACATGGCGGCCCCAGCCTTCAACCGGGAAGACACAGGCAGGAGCCAGCCAGGTCACGGAAGCCTGTGTCTGTGTCACCTCAGTGCGGGCCTTCTCACCAGACTGTTGTCCCACTGTTGCCCCTTTCAGAGGCAATGTTATCACGTTAGCATGTGCCCTGTGTAAATTAAACCAAGAGCTGTCACATCCAATTAAATGTAGCACTTATTGGATTATTGTGGCAGACATTGATACTTTGTGTGTGTGTGTGTGTGTGTGTGTGTATGTGTGTGTGTGTGTGTGTGTGTGTGTGTGTGTGTGTGTGTGTGTGTGTGTGTGTGTGTGTGTGTGTGTGTGTGTGTGTGTGTGTGTGTGTGTGTGTATGCATGTGTGTGTGTGTGTTTGTGTGTGTGTGCGTGCATGCATGTGTGCATGTGCGTTAGTGATTTCGTTTTTTGTCAGTATTACTAGATCATTGTTCCCAAAAAAGTTATCCTAGGTGTGTTCTGGTTTATTGTGTAATGGTTCATGAAGTTGAAGAATTGAGTCTTAAGTGATATTGCTGTAGTATTATTTTCCAGTCTATTGTAGGTGTAATAGGTGTAAAAATAATTTTCAGGGCAGTTGTAATAGGCTGGAAACTTAACAAATGAATGTGGGCAAGAAACACATGTATTATTTAGAGAGAAATTGGACCAAAGATCCCCTAACATTCTCTTAAAAGTAGCACTTGACTTTGAGCTTTGAGTTCATCCCACGATTTATGGACTTGGAATCAATCACAGACCTCAGTTAGTCATCGGTTCTGTTGAACTAACATCTCAGCTGATATTTATCTTCAAACCCCCAAAATAAGCTCCAAATGGTTCATTTAGTCTGGCCAGTACATGTATTTAAGGCCATACCACAGGAATCACAGAGGCTGAAGGTGTGTAAAACCTGAAGAGAGACCAAAAGCAAATAAACCCTGTGAACCGATATGAATTATCAACCCTTACTAGTGTGTATGACATGGGAGGATGTATTTTTTCTTCTGTTTTTACAGGACAATAGTTGAACGGCAAATTGGAAGTAGATAATAACCGCCTTGTTCAATCATGCTATTTAGCTTGATTATAGAATGCTCCCACTGCCATCGGAAAAGCAGATAAGAGGGCGAAATTTGCACCATAACAAAATTAGAGGGGGAAGAAAATGACTATTTGGACTCAGTACAGTAATAACATGATAAATTATGGTACATTTTCTTCAGGGGACATTGCTTGAGGAAATGTAGTAAAACGCCCATGGGAGCTGCTAGTCATCAATCACCTTGGAGCCGGGGCTATTGTGGCGGCACTGAGGACCCCGAGGAGCTACAGAGTAGCCAGCATCTTAATAGTGACACGGAGCTCCGAGGCCCCACAGGGCTGCCCGAGCAGTTGCCTGTTAAGAAAACAGAACAGGGGAGGGATCAAGGTTTGTTTTCTCCCCCCCCCCCCCCATGCCTTTCTAGCTCATTATTTATTATCCGTGCTCTGCTCGGTGAAATATCCACGTCCTTGGCCGCTGCCTGGGATCTCCTTCCCCAATTGACAGATCTCATTATAAGATAAAAGTGACAAAGATAGCTCATAATGCTTGAGAGAAATGTAAAACCATTAGCAGGTCATTGTCGTACTTCTAATGTGTCCTTTTAAGCAGCTTAGTGAACTGGTGGTGAAGTGTGATATAGGGATTAACCTATGAGGAGGGAGTTTTGCTGGGGAGTTGAGCTGGCATTGATGAAATTTGGACGGGCGGGTGGTATCTTTTACCCAGGCTCTGCAGAGCGCCGATGGAGCCTGATTCCCACTTTCACCAAGGACAGGGGTGTGTGTGTGTGCAAGGTGTGTGTGTGTGTGTGTGTGTGTGGGAGGGTGGGGGGGGGGGGGGTCTAATGTTAAGGGTTAGGTCTAATGTGTGTCTGAAATCCTCAGCAGTACCAGAAGACATCACATGCTTATATGAACTCAGCAGTCTCGTAATCGTTCGTTCCAATTTGAATGCCTTTGAAGTGATGTTTTTGTCTTAAATGTAACTCACATCTGCTATTTAATACAATAACAGTCTTGCATCATTAGTAATTCTATAAATTATAGCCAAAGTAGCATTGCTATGTCAACATGTTGACGATGCCTCTAGTTTAAATAAATATGATATAATTTGACATAATTCTAATACAATTCTGAACCTCAAACTCTTTAGTGGTTGTCCATGGACATTATGCAAATGATAAGCTGATAAAACTAATGGATGAATGCTAGGAAGTGGTTGACTGAACTAATGATGACAAAAATGTCACATTTGAGTCGTCGGAAATGACTTCAGAATCACAGAGACGGAATGTGTGCGACTTATAATATGGTTATTTATGGAGTCTCTGTTTGATTTAAACAGACATTGAAATGTTCCACAGTCATTAATACCGATCGTTCATCGTTCAGTGTTTTTGGGTGACTGTGTTTTAAATGGATTCACTGATCAATTACCCCACCCCATCAATCATTCTATTAACTGGGAGTATTCCATTAACATCCCAATCATAAGTGTTAGTCATCATCACACAGGAAATAAAAGCTTTGAGAGGAGCCATTCATACGCTGCTAATGTTACAAAAGCATTCTAAATGTGTCTGAGCAATTGTTTTGCTTTTCGACTAAAATCAAGAGTGCGAGTCAGTGGGGGTTTGGTTAGAAATGACGAGATGTGATGGTATTGTACTTTCTCTGAAAAACTGCAGAAAAGGACTCAACTCAAAGGTAGCCCATGTATCACAGCATTGCAGTCCTGATTACTCAGATTCAAATCCTTCATTTTGGAGATTTCGGCACTGTTAAGGAGCCTAGCTAAGTACACTTCTGCACTTCTAATTTCATGGCTCAGCAGGAATTATGAAACCCCTTTTGATTACATTTTCATATGACCTTGATCTCAAAGGGTGGAGCAATCAATACAATGTCCATTAGCATCCAAGGCATTGTTAGTGAAAGAATAATTTCCCGGCCTCCCTCCTGTTCAGTCTTCTTCCTCCTCTCTTATTTCCCAGGCAGACGGAGAGAGGAAGCGAAGATGGATTTGAAAATGAACCCCCGCGATGCTAATTCCGATTTCTGTAATTACACTTACTGATCATAATAGTTGTTCTCCCCTATTAATCGTCTGAATCCTGCCTGGTGGGTTTTGGAAGAACTGTTGTGTGTTCAAGTCCGTTGGAAATTGATATCGACACGTCATTATCGTTTGGAGGAATATGATAAGAACGTTTGGATCGGATGAAAATGAAGTTCTCCCATCAATTGTATTTCACAGGCCTTCAATCCATCAGATTTGCGATCACATAAATAGACTTGTTCAAATGCGTTGGGAAATGAATCCACGTTTGAGTGTTCTTTTAAGCCACTTTTGGCAAAGCAGCTGGAAAGAAGACACAGAAATGAATCATACAACTACAACCGATCTTTCGGGTATTTTGCAGCTGCTTCAAATAAATGTTGCTGTTTACAAACAAAAAAGGTGCCAAACCAATTTTTTTTTATCTACAAGCATGATAACAAATATTCCATTGTCTGATAGTAAACTATTGCCATGGGGATTTAGTTGCTGTCAGAGGGAGCGACACATTCCCGTGTATAGCTGCATCTCAGTGAATGACATATTCATCTTGATTGTCACACACACCCACACATGCACACACGCACAAACGCACACACGCACACACATGTCAGATGACATTTTAGAACAGCAATGCACCAAAACACACTGCAGCAGGAGCAGTAGCAGTGGAATGGGACTGTTTATTCAGATCGGTTCTAAAAGGGGTCATGTGATCTGGGGGTGGGTAATTATAGCATACGCTTAATTACATTAAGAACCTCTAGTTTGTCTTTTCATATTATCTCTGCACAAAACAGAGAGATTTGATTATGTTAATAACCAGCTTTCATACATTGTGGTAATGGAGGCCCAGTTCAAAGTCATTAGTGCTATGAGAAATCTCCATTGGAGAACCCGGGCTCTCTCGAATGCAGCCCATGCAGGCAAAGTGCACATTGTTTAATGGTATTGATCAAGGTCTAGTGAGCTCCAGGGCTTTTACTCATTACTGCTTCTTATTCATGCTTTCTTGGGTAATGATGCCCACAAAGCAATTACTGACATTCCCATTTAGATGATCTACCAGAGAAGTCATATGAAGACGGAGGGAAATAGTGAGCGTCATTCACTACTCTTATCTCTCAAATATGCTCCGGCGGATGGCAGTGGAAACAGTTCAAGATGTTCAAGATATGGCCTTTGCGACACGGTTGTTGTCATGACACCGAGTGGCCACACTTGCCCTTTTCAAGTGTGACCTTTGCGTCGGCAATGGTGGGAAAGCCATTATTCAAGCGATGTCTAAACGTCAGCGTCCGCCATTTTGTCCTGCACTGTCTCCACACAGTCTTACTTTCCTCACATCCTTTCCTTGTTTCTGGGCCTTTCCTTGCATTACCACTGACATGTGGAAAGGACTAGCTAGATATCCACAATTTGGTTTTCCTTTTGATTCCCCTCAGATAAATGATAACGTACTAGGCCTAACAGAGACAAGGATACTTACAAAGACAATTGGGCCTCAGCCAAACAACTGTGGGATATCCCTGCTCCTCCCTGGCCTCTCTCTCTGTCTGTCTCCCACACAGAGGCATCCGGGCTCGCATGGTGCCAGAGCTGCTCAGTCAAGTGCTTCACGATTCATTTTTTGTTACAAATCTGCAACAGCTGGAGTGCCGGGGAATGCATGTAAACTTTGTATATGTAATTTGGTGACAAGTCAGGCTTAATCAAGCTCCAGTGTGCCTGCCTTGATGGGGTTAGCGCGGGAGAGGGAGAGCGGCATATGGGCTCTGAAGAGGGAACAGGCAGTGGGCAGGGAGACTCAGCTCTGCTCATGAGGATTAACATGCAAGCAGACAGCAGACAGCGTGCTAACTGATGTGCTAACCTGGTACATGCAGTTACCAGCCACAAAGAGCAGGCAGACAGCAGACAGCAAGCTAACCGCTAACCTTACACACAGTTTGGCAGAGGACAATAAACAAGCTAACTGCTAACCTTACATCCAGGCAGGCAGCAGACAGCAAGTTAACCATTAACCTCACATCCAGGTAAACAGCAGACAGCAAGCAAGCTATCCACTATCCTCACATCCAGGCAGGCAGCAGACAGCAAGTTAACCATTAACCTCACATCCAGGTAAACAGCAGACAGCAAGCAAGGTATCCACTATCCTCACATCCAGGCAGGCAGCAGACAGCAAGTTAACCATTAACCTCACATCCAGGTAAACAGCAGACACAAAGCAAGCTATCCACTATCCTCACATCCAGGCAGGCAGCAGACAGCAAGCAAACCACTAACCTCACATATAGGCAGACCGCAGACAGCAAGCTAAGCCTGGTGCTTTAATCCACCAGAAGCACAGAGAAGCTAATCGGGTACTAGCCATTTACTATACAGTTAAAACTGCAATATGTAACTTTTTTGGCGACCCGACCAAATTCACATAGAAATGTGAGTTATAGATCTGTCCTTCTCATTGAAAGCAAGTCTAAGAAACTGTAGGTCTGTTCTACGTGCGCTATTTATATGCTTTCTGTTCTTAAGTTTTGTTTTTGCGTCTTTTACTTTCGGTGTTGTACACCAGCTTCAAACAGCTGAAAATACAATATTTTTTGTTCGGGAAATTATATTTCACAGCGGTTTAGATGGTACAATGATTCAATACATGCTTGTTTTGTCACATAAAAATAATTTGGCAAACTATTAGAACCAGGAAATAGCAGAGCGATTTCTGCATAGTGCGTCTTTAAGAGTCAAGGCCCTAATGATTATGTTTGTAAAAAAAATGTCAAGTCATGCTATGCTACAGTAGATATTCCAAACTAAGTGCAGATAAGGTATGAATATCTCAGGGGTTCTAGTCATATTTCTTTAACTATCCATTAGCTTCCACCTATTAAACAGCAGTGAGCATATTTGTGTTAAAATGGGATCTCTGGTCTTCACATGATACACAAAGGTACAGAAGAACATCCAGAATAGTATAATCTGTATAGAAGAACACACTCTTTCTACAGTATCTCATTCTGCTGGAAGGGCAATGCAGTGTAATGACCCTACATGGAGACGTACATGGCGACCACAGGGATCCCCACAAAGAGACAAATGTTCCTTGGCCTGTGGTGGCTAGAGAAGCCCCACTACAGGGCCACTCAGAGGGCTGGTGTTAATGACGGGGGTCCCTGGTCCCTGTCTGGGTCTGGGACAGTAGAGCTGGCCTCACTCTGCCCCTCTACAGCTGCAGGGGAAGAGATAGAGGGTAGCACCATCTTCCTTGTTTACGGGGCTACCGGCTGATAGGTGGTGTCAAGGACAGTCTACATGACAAGGCAAGGTCGCAATGCTAGGGTAACAGGGAGAGAGGGGCTGTGGTGCCTGTGTAACTGATGTGAAATGGATAGCTAGTTAGCGGTGGTGCGCGCTAATAGCGTTTCAATCGGTGACGTCACTCGCTCTGAGACCTTGAAGTAGTTGTTCCCCTTGCTCTGCAAGAGCCGCGGCTTTTGTGGCCCGATGGGTAACGATGCTTCGAGGGTGACTGTTGTCGATGTGTTCGAGCCCAGGTAGGGGCGAGGAGAGGGACGGAAGCTATACTGTTACACCTGTCTCGGCTGTGTTTGAATAGATAACAACCTCAGACAAGACGAATAGAGTGTGTGGACACATTCGGCATCTTGTTGAATTTTCTGGAGGTTGTTTTAATGTAAGGTCATCAAAGCGCAATAGAACAGGGATTAGTCAAGGTGTCATTCTGTGATTGGATCACTCTTTAAAGTGGAGTATTTCATGGACCCTACTGTTGCCTTAAATTGAGGGTTGGGAAAATAAAAATAGGTACTACTTTAAGTTGACAAATATGCTTCTATAGACACAAGATTGTCATGAAGGGAATGGTGTGTGCCCTTGGATATACACTTTCATATTTATCACATAGAACAAGGTAGTCATGGCTATGCAGTGTAAATAAAATGGGACCTTTGGCAGAGGCCAACTCTAACAAAAGGAAGCATTCACCACAGGCCCTGGAACAACAAACAAAAGACACTTCAAAGCAGTGGCGGTCAGTGTCGTTTCAGATCAGGGAGGACAAATTATTTTTGAGCACGGCCTTATTTCTATTACAGGATATTGGATGACTGTCATTCATATTCTGTTCACCCAGTTCAATGTAACAGCGATAGATTTACGCTACTACATGATACTCTAATTTCCCCTATACCCATCATGAGGTTGCTACAACCTAGCCTATGAATGAAATTTTACAACGCAGGTGCACACAGGTCGAGAGACAAATTTGATGTGACAGACAGTGACACATGGACAGACACTGACATTCAATACCGCCTTGCACACTCTTGCCTGTATATTGGGTGTCATCATTAGTCCAACGGTTGCAAACTCAAGTTTCTATTGGACAAATTCAGGTATGTTTAACACCGTTTTGTTCCGTTTGCTTCTGTCTAAGAAACGGTTTTTTTTCAACAGAATATCTGGAATGAATACACCCCTGATCACACATAAACACAGTTCACAGTTTCATAGCAGCCACGTTGTATCCCTTCTGGCATCTACGTTATGCGCTCTCCTACTTTCACCTCTTCCTTTTGCTTGTGGACTTCAATGCACAACACATCAGCTGTATGTGACCAGGCGGAAAAGACGTTCCTAGCCAAAACGCTACACACAGCCTACATCGTTGTCACCATATTAGCTAAAGTAAAGTCATAGTCAGCATAGCTAATATAACAAATGCGTTAGTAAACGTGCTACAGTCATGAAGTATCTTAGTGTACAGTGTAAGAAGTTACACCGGCTTGCCACGGTGGCGATACATTTATAAAACCAAAAGCTTACCTTGACTTAGAAGAGTTCCAGTCTTGTGTTGGATAGTCATAGCCAGCTAGCTAACCTAGCATCCCTCTGTTTGAGCAGGGTGTTTCAGTAGGTTAAACTAGCTAGCTGCATTTGTTGGCTAAGTAAGTGAAACTGAAAGTGGAAAAAATGATGAAATATCTCTCATATATATTTCTCTCTTGCTTCTCCTTAATTTAGGATGAAATTAATTTCTTCAAAACGTTTCAACTATTTTCTTTCTCTCTCTCCGAGTCAACTACTCACCATATTTTATGCACTGCAGTGCTAGCTAGCAGTTGTTTATGCTTTCAGTACTAGATTCATTATCTGGTCCTTTGATTGGGTGGACATGTCAGTTCATGCCGCAAGAGCTCTGACACGTTGGAGGACGTCCTGCGGAAGTTGTCTATGGAAGGGGGTGAGATCCATGAGCCTCCTAGGTTTTGTACTGAAGTCAATGTACTCAGATGAGGACGAAAGCATTTTAATGAAATTTACTGAGGAGGATGGTCCTCCCCTTCCTCCTCTGAGGAGCCTCCACTGCTTCAAAGCGCCGAGTACAAAACCATTATATATAAAAAAAATCATCCTTCGACTTAAACCCCTTAATCAGAGAGTGAGGAAACGGGAGAGAAAGTGATTATGCGAATGTTTGTGTGTGTGAGAGTGTGTGTGTGTGTGTGCGCGAGAGAGCTTGTGTGTCTCTCTGTTGTCGTGATGCATTATACTTTCTGTTCAGGAACACATGGCAAGGTATTCACTGAGCCATCTGGTAATTTTGCCCAGCTTAATCTAGCTATCTGACGTCCAGTTGCTAAGGAAATGGATGCAGTTTTTTTAAACAGGCCGGCCGCTGTTGCACACCTGTCAGTGTAAGAGCGCCTGTGCGTGTGTGTGTGTGTGTGTGTGTGTGTGTGTGTGTGTGTGTGTGTGTGTGTGTGTGTGTGTGTGTGTGTGTGTGTGTGTGTGTGTGTGTGTGTGTGTGTGTGTGTGTGTGTGTGTGTGTTTGTGAGTGTGTGTGTTCACCACTCTGGAAGTATGGTAAGATGTGTTGCCGGGTGTTTGCCCCTGGGAATTCTGGGAAACCTTTGCTTATGGGCGCTTTTTCATGACAGCTCTTGCCTGTCAACAGGCATGTACCTGTTATGTCACTGGAAATGCTCTGTTGTCTACAGGTGACAAGTTGGTTGTAGAGGTCACAGAGGTGGGGGTCCTTGTCAGAACTCAGCTCTGTATAGGTGCCTTACACATGCCTGAGAAAGTGACCACTGGCATACAAAAGAAACAAGGGAAAGGAAATATGGAATAGTGCAGAATGTGTTTTTGTTCTAGAAGTTACACACAAATGTTTTGCTGCAAGGGAAGAATGTCCAGAGTCCGGAGTCAATACAGGTTTTAGAGGCTGTATCTTTATGGGCAGGTTATGTGACCTTCTGAGAGAAGATGTGACATTTTGCGCCAAGTGTGTCCGTGTCTAGGTGACAAAAATAAAGGTCATGGCGGGAGCAAATTTGGTCATAAATCAACAGGGAAACATGGGACTTGGTGTCCTTTGGTCCTTTACTCTGCTGTCATTGGCCAAGATTTGGGAGGATGAAATGATATCAAACAAAGTCACCTTTCAGCTGGATTAGAGGGCGAAGTTTGGATCTTCATTACATGAAGGGGTTACATAGAGATTGTCATCTTTTTTTTGTTATGTACATTCAAATCTGCATAATTCACAATGTCTTTTATAGGTCTTTGATGGGTTATTAGTCCATCATTACAATTCCATTAGTACAATATCAATACATTTACAGTTGCCAATTTCCCTTCTCTTCCATTACCCAAAAACCATGGTGAACTTAGATTTTTTTTTACACTCGTCTGGCCAGAACAAAAGAGCGATGGAGAAGAGGAACTTCTTCATTTCCCTCACAGAATACATTAGGGCTAAGTGGGATGGTTATTGCAGGGTCTGCATTTGCGTCGGACACCTGGGATTCTCTGGGCTTGTTTGATGTGGCCCTTTCAAGCACTCTGATCATCCTGCTAAATTGCATCTAATGGACAGGGCCTGCCACTCGGAGTGGCCCAGACAACGGGGGACAATTTAGCCGCGCGCACACACCTGTCCTTTGTAGTTCACCGAGACATTGTGCACATTACTCCCCCAGTGCTCCAACAGCACTCTGCAGAGCTGCAGATAGAGCAGAGCCACGGCGGCTGCCATTTAGGCTCTGAATAACCCCAGATACTATTACCCAGGGTACCTGAGTGCACTTTGCCCAAACAATGGTCTGCCAGGGGGGAGGAGGCTTTGGTTGTGTTGGGTAGAAGGAAAGGAACGGGAAAGGGGGGATACCTAGTTAGTTGCACAACTGAATGCATTCAACGGAAATGTGTCTTCCACTTTTAACCCAACCCCTCTGAATCAGAGAGGTGCGGGGGTAGGGGTTAAAAGGGGGAGGGGAGACTGACGCATCGTTGCACCTGTCCCTTCAATGGCATCCCTATATGTGGGGGAAGGGTGGGATTGGGACTGGTGCCATCTATGCCATGGTTTTAGCCCCTAGCTAGCTAGCACTGCTCAAAAATAGGCCTACTAGTCTACTTGAACAGTGACTGCTGAAACCGCCCTACGTTTAAATGGTTAATTTCAAACATTTTGTTAAACGTGTCATGTTTTATACAAGATCCAATGTTACTGTCGTTGTAGTCTTATTGAAATGACTTGCTGTTACATCACAGAAAGTCAGTGTTCGCTTAGAGTTGCAGGTGATTGCATTTGTTGGTGTGTGTTTGCCTTGGAAGCTAAAGAAATGTTATTGTGATGTTGTTGGACCCTCTCAGTCACATTTACCTTAATTGAAAACACTTGTATTAATTGAGCAGAAACTACTCTTATCTCCTGGATAGTAAGAGTTTATTTTCAATTTGGAAGACTTAAAGCAAATGACCTTCCAAAGAGAAGAAAATAGTGCCTGCACAAGGAAATGTACATTTCACAGGAATAAACAGACAGTTGTTTGCTGTATTTCTGTATCAGGTTTTGTTGGAAGCTTTTCTTGTGTAGCGCTGGGCAGGTAACAGAACAGTTTATAGGAACTGTACAGGGTGTTGGCTTCAATGGCTTGGTACCAAGCATATATGAACACTAAACAGTTTTGAAATGATAGTCTCTCTGCCCAGCATCTGATGTGGGAGGGACTGGGAATGGGCATTCTGTGAACACACCGGGAGATTTTTATATCTTAACTGGGAGGACAATGACAGCTCCAATGGTGCCAGTGGATCTACTGAGCAGGTGGTCTGAGTGGGATACAGCATACTCTCCCTGCCTTTCTCACTCACTTCCTCTCTCTCCTCCTCAAGTCTATCTCTTTTCTTGCCTTATTCTCGCATATTTTGTATGTATGAATCACAGATTGATGTACTTAAGTTGGTGTCAGAAAATGCTGCATCGACTTAATTATTACGATTTGTTTCACGTACTAGGCTCCATTTTTCAAGGGAGTCAAATAGCTACATACAATAGCATGTACAGTATAATGCCAATGCATCTAAGGCATATAACTATTTCATTTTTCAACCAAAAAACAGCCATTATTGCTTCTCTTCGCCTCTAATGATGAAAGTGGGGGAGCACTGTGGGAATGTTCCAATGCATGCATGGTCTGCATATCTATGTCATACATACCTATACAGGCAAACAGACGGTATCCTCTCCTCTCAGTTTCCCAACATGAGGTGACCATCGATCATTGATGGTGTTTTGTAATGTAAAAGACACACCGTCTCTCCAAGACACTCGCAACGTCTCCCTGAATAAATCATTCTTGGAACTGTCCTCTCAGGTAACAGGACCCGCACTTGATGACATGCCTCACATGACTCGCACAGGCCACCTCAATGCCATCACTGCATGACTGACTTTGTGTAAAAAGTATGTCACACCGAGCAGATGTTCTTCGTTGGGATCCATTGTGATACTGTGAGTGAGCGCCACGGTATTGATCGTTTTGGTAGATGCTGAACTGAAATTCTCCTCAGTTGATTTGGAAGTACAGTTGACTCCTGATAAATGCAATGAACTGGAACTATCCTATAAATGTACAGTATGCAATAAACAGGAGCATACAGAACTTTAGTTTGAAATAAAATGACGTTTGACTTGGAACTTGGACAGCACTGTACTGAAATAGTTTGCACTTACCCCATGTGACTCATCAGGATTTGACTGTACTGAAACCCTGGTCCTGAATAATGTACAATATGGCGTTCATTGCATGGGATTGCCTTCCATTCATGGTGGTTGTATGTCTGGGCTATATGTTCGTCATGTAAGGGATAATCAATGAGGGGCTGTGCGTTCTATGGAAAATAATGAACGACGTGGAAGGTGCGTTACACGGAGTGGAACTGACCTTCCACGGAGTTGCATCATTTTGTAGAGAACGCATAGAGCCCAGAGCTGATTTTATACCATGGCTATAATTTAACACATTTTAGCTAGAAATGTGTTCAACATCCACTGAAGTAGGTAGCTAGCAAGTTTACTAGATAGCTACAGTAGTTGTCTTGGTAACCCCTCAAACAGACTTGCTAGTTTAACTAACCAAACCATCAGTCCTAGGTTGCTATTAGGAAAATCTAATTTAACAATGCCAATAATGTTTTCAATTAAACTTTTGCTTTCAAAACCAGCTCAAACATAGAACATGTAAGAATGAACTATAGTCATTGAATTCTATTGTGCGGATATACTGTGCGTTATAGGGAATCATAAACTGGGTGGTTCGAGCCCTGAATGCTGATTGGCTAACAGCCGTGGTATATCAGACTGTATACCACGGGTATGACAAAACATTTATTTTTACTGCTCTAATTACATTGATAACCAGTTTATAATAGCAATAAGGCATCTCGGGGGTTTGTGATATATGGCCAATACACCACGGCTAAGGACTGTATCCAGGCACCACACCCCCTTGTGCCTTATTGCTTAATTATACAACGGGTGGGTCTAATCCTGAATGCTGATTGGTTAAAACTGCATTCCAGCCGGTGTCTATTCCACAAGTTACCACCGGCTAAATCTATGACGTTAAAATGCCTATTTACTCTGTTCCATCTGACTGCTCAATCATCAGCCCAGCCAGGCAATTTATAAACTTGATCTCCACTATAAAAATCATCTAGACATTATTTCACATTTCTTTTAGACTAACATTTAGTTTTCAACAGCGGAGATTTGCATTAACCTTGCTGCCTGTCTCTCCAACATTTGCAACATTGTTTCAATATTCAAATTCGATCTCCAGCTGTCCCATAATAATGAACGTGTCGGGAGTCAGGGACGAGACAGACAGGCCGGCAGCATTTCTCAGCTAGACGAAATCATGAATCAGCTGGCATCCTTTTTATAGATACAAAGAAATTTCAATTGAAAAAAAGTCAAACATAACAAAGTGCAGCTAGTTTCCAGTCTTTCCAGCTACAGTTTGAAGTGATTGTGTTAGCTGTGTTGTTGGCTAGCTCCTCTGAACAACAGTGTCCTGATGAGTGAGCCAGGCGAAATCGCGCCTCATTAGCTCATTGTTATTTATTTATCAAAATAAATGTCACTAGAAAACAGCTTAAACACATGCAAATGCACCTACTTTGCTGTCATTCTGGCTGCACTTTTTGACGAGACTGTAAGTTAGCTGTAGTTGACTAGCTAGCAAGCAAGGGATAAGAATTGCCAGCCAGTATGGCAATGGAACATTTAGAACAAATGGCTGGGTCGCGTCCATAGATACAGAACAAGAAGACTGAACGACTGGGTCGCGTCTCTGGCAACCAAACTGATAGAACGAATGACCAGCCGGTTTGGGTAGCAACCCTAGATTTGTGTCGGGACTATATCTTGTGGAAGGATGAAATAGTATGAATAAATTCATAAAAATAATGTTTTTTAATGAAAATATGTCAAAATATACAACTTTGTCTCGGGCCTAACAACACCTGTGCCAATATATTCTCCAAACACCAGCTTCTCGGGCATTATCACTTAAATAATGCAGGCTCTAGAATGTCCTTCAAGCCAATCAGATGCGAGTATTCAACAATGCCATGGTAAGCATGGTTAGCCTGTTGAGACAGGGGTAACATACCAACCCAGTCAGAGGATCATGTTCTGTACAGAGTCATAGTCCTACAGTAGCTAGGTGTCCTCAATAGGATACAATAGGATACTTCCCACAGTGGGTGAAACTGCACATTCAATACCTGCTCAGGTGGATTCAGTCCTCACCCGCCTGAGAGAACACATCAGACACAAACATCCTCCAGTGCAGATTTTTCTGTACAGAGTCTCAGTTTCACTGTACAGTGTCTCAATTTCACTGTACAGTCTCAGTTTCACTGCACAGAGTCTTTCAATTCCACTGTACAGTCTCTCAAACTAGCCTCTCAATCTTTATCATTCATTCAACAGACTGTTATAGATTTTCTTTGCTTGAGATTTGTTTGTATTTATACATATATTGCTGTAGGTGTAGTATATTGTAAATCAGATTTAGTACTCAATTCAATCAAAGCCTTATTGAAAAATGTCCATAATATCATATTAACTTCTTTTTTTCTTTCTAAAAATAGCCAGTAGAATCCCCTCAAAGGTCAAGTCAAATTAAATGAAAGTGTATTGGTTGAGTACACAGATTTGCCGGTGAACGCTTTGTGGTGTCAGAATTATAAGTGTGCGCGGCATATAATCCGAACAAAATATACACTTTTGATAGCGACAGTGTTTTGAATGATGGCTTCATGAATGATGTATTACTGTAAGTCAGCCGGTTATTGTAGGTTATTGACACACACATGCAGTATCGGCAAAGAGGCCAAAGTTTCCACCGTTGTATCTTTACCACGTGTAAAAGGATTCTGCGGTACATTATAATCTTAGACACTTCTCACATTTCCCTTCTCTGCCTGTCAGTTAGACTTGCATCAGCCCCAGGCAGAAAAAAACAGCCAACCAGTTTAAGATATGCTAATATTCCAGATATTAGGGGCCTAATTTGAATAATTATGCACAAATATGAGATGGGTCTTATTGAAAAGTATTTTGCGGCGGCATGGTAACTGTGGTCCAATGTCCCTTCTCATTAGGGACTGTACATTAGGCCTGCAGTTGCCTCCTTGTAACGTGGACGACTTTATTCAAGGCACTCTAATTAACTGGAGCTTGTGTGAGGAACATTGTCAATTCTCTATCAGTTATAGAACTGAGGCCCGACACACAAATGCAGGAAATGGGAGCCGGGAGAAAAAACATAAACAAACCAAGACGTCTGCTGATAACGTACAGAAACAAATTAGTTTATCTGTGGCTTAATAAAGAAATGTCCGAGCTTAATCGCACATGAAAATCTGCTATTGAAGAACATAAAACATGGTTATGCCTTTGCTAAATGTTTTAATTCAATTTCTAATTGAAGGAGTTTAGGGAGGCAATCTTTCAAAAATAATAATTGTTGATGAGTCGTAGGCAGTTGAAAGAATCCATCGGTCTGTAAATGTTTTGATATTAATCTGCTTAATAATTTCCATCAGGAATATGATACTTCTTTTTTGGGGGGAGCAGCCCCCAGGTATAGAAAAGGATGAATTATGAAATGCAAATATTATAACTTGTAGATGATTAAATCTGAATTAATATGATTTTGAATTATACCTGTACCTGTAAACCTCTTCTGATAAAATGACAATCTAAATAAATAGTTGGTCACAAAACGAATATAAGACTTGTTCATGTTTCTGTGTTGTTTTGTTTAAGTCGTAAATGTAGATCAATATGAGCTGCACTTTACCCAACGAGATCAAGTAATGATTTTATATTGTTATCGATTTTTTAAGTGTCTG